>NC_063341.1:28730340-28834112 GCF_021869965.1 Rhincodon typus | reverse complement strand
GGCCCGAAACGTCAGCCTTCCTGCTCCTCTGATGCTGCTTGGCCTGCTGTGTTCATCCAGCTCGACATCTTGTTATCTGCCATACTGCCATACCTGTGGGAATTTCTCCAGCACTTTTTAAAAATGAGATTAATAGATAGTTCAGAGTTTGCCCATTTTTCACTGGATAGGAATTGAGAGCAGAGAGCATTGTGTATTTTCTCCATCTGTCTCAGGGACATTGCGAATCCAGTTACTGCTCGGCTGAGATCGGTCGTTTAAAAATACAGTTGTGGGATCTTCCTGTTCTGGCTCAGTCACGCATGAACAGAACAGAACTAAATCATCAAGCACACTTTAAATGAGATTCTTTGAATAATGTAGCTTATAGCAGAGCTCTCACTTTAGCCACTTATCATGTTCTGTCTTGGTGAAATTTGTTTTTGTCACTGAGCAAACTGCATTCTGTATTTTAACTGTGATTTGCAGTAACCAATCTAATGGTAATCAAACTTTTTGTGAAACAATGTCTGGAGATAGTACACCATTTGAATATTATGCAGCTGATTTTTGCCACTAATGTTTGGATTTGAACTATTTTTGAATTGTTCCTGCTAATGTGAAAAGGCAGTTTCTAGTTTCCATAGACAAATTCGCATTACCTATGGGCAGAAGCACAAAATGTATAGTATGAGGCAAATATGCCTTAGAGTTACAAGATATTTCTGTGCTTATAATGCTGGTTTGATATAAAGAATTAGATAGAATGTATGTGTTGCATTTCTAATCTTTTGATAAACAGAAAAATACCACAGTAATTGATCACAGAGTTTAGGTTAAAGTGATAGAAAGGATTTATTATCAGAAATAAATTTACACAGAAGAATAAATCAATTAACAGCTAAAAGCAATGCAAATAATTAACTGACGTGGATAATGCTGCAATTTTCAAAAGCGATGCGTTTTGCTGCTCAAGGTCAAACACACTCTGGATTGTAGCGATCATGAGAACTAGTTATGGGATTGTTGATGGGTGAAATTGAAATGAAGGAAATAGTTAACATGGCGAAATGGCTGTGCCTTTTATCGGAATTGGGTTGGCAGGGGACAGGAAGTTGGCTTGGGCTCCATTAGAAACGAGGAACCTTATTGTTCCTTTTCCAATACTGTCAGATCTGCTATATTATCCATGTACTGCACTTTTTGATGGAATGAAAATTCTCCCTCTCCTCCTGTATTCATTCCCTTCACTCTCTTTCTTTCTTTCTCTCCATAAGTTATATTGATGTTAGATGCCATGGGCCCCTAACACAGAACTACCCATTGTTTAGCGTTTATTGGGAATCAGACTCAGCAGACCAAATAGTGGCTATTTTAGGAATTCAGAATGGTTATACTGTTGCAATAGGAATTTTTCTGTGACGACTGAGCAACTTGGGAGCTTCACAATATGCCTAACCTTTTTCATCTGATCTGGGGTGTTTGATATGACAGAGGCACTTTTTTTTTAAGATTATAAAAATTCACAAATGAATACTTCCATTGTTTTTAAGTAGAATGTTTTCCATTTCCAAGCATGAATGCTGTTTTATTTACTAGTAAAACTCTGTCCATGTCATATGAGTTTCTCTATTTTATCAACTGAAGTTTCATTTGTACATCTGTAGAGAGCAGTATAGAGCTGTGATCGGCATCTGTCCTTTGATTTTGCAGATAACTACTTACAAGATTCATAAATATAAAACTATAATATTCTAATTTGTAATGTTTCTAAAATAAACAGATTTCAGAAAATTTTTTCTTTGATTTGAATTCTGAGCAAATGAAAGGCATGCTGCGACCTCATGTTCCTCCTGCAGCAATTTCAACACTGGCTCGATCAGCAATCTTCTCAATCACATATCCGTGTCAAGATGTTTTTCTAGTTATCAGGGTAAGAATAAATATTATTTTGCATTATCTGCAGTTCCTCCTTGGAAGTACTAACTGGTGTTCAGTTATTGTACCAGATACCTACCTTGTCCTTGAGTCTATTTAGAAGTCAACATGATTAATACTTTTTGGTACATAATGGGAAGAGAAGTGATGGATTTTGTATCCTGTACTTTCTTGCTAAAGGTAGTAGAAAGTAATGAGAGCAGAAACAAATTTCTTTTGCCTTAATAAAAGTGTCCAGTGTTTCTTTCAACTCTTTGCCCAGGCCCTCATCGTCATTGTCCAAGGGTGTTTGCTATGCCACTCTGTGGTCCCAAGTTGAACTTCTTTGCTTCTATGTCCTTATGCTGTATTATCCTAAATCTGCCTGCCTTCTAACCTGTAATATTACCAGCTTCTGTTCTTAAAGTCCAACTGTGGCGAAAGCCAACATCCTTGTCTTTTGTCACACTACGTGATTACTCCATTGCTTGTTTGTCTCACTTCCAATTCTTCACTCTGCACACACCTCATCTCCAAAACTGTGCTGTTGTTTTTCTAACCTGCACCATATCCAACTTCCATTACACTTTATGGCTTACACTTTTTATTGTACAAGGCTTCAAATTTACATTTCCTAGGTTTGCATTTAAATCCTTCAAGGGCATTGTCCCATCTAGAGTAATCTCCTGCCCTAACAATCTTTTGTTCATTGTTCCTTTGCTTTCACCCTGTTGTGCAACCCCTTTTAGGTGGATATGCTCTCAGTCATCTATGTTCCTCTATGAAATTGTTTTCAATAATCGCTTCAGCTTCCTCTCCTGCCTCATCGTCCTAGTTCAAACTCATCTCTACAGTCAGCTTTTGATCAGTATTCCTAATATGATCCCTTTAGCTTGACACTCATTTTCTTCATGCCTCTTTGAATTAAATGCCACATTTAAATTGCTACACAAAATGCAGTTGTTGGTGAAGATATTGAGTACCAAGCTGGCTTTGCTATAGAATCTGTGATCAGTAGACTCTTGTAATATATGAAACGTTTACACTCAGTGGTGCACTGGAAAAACATGTGCTGGCTGTTACAATGATGTTTATTTCCTGTGCTTTTTTTCAGCTGGAGAAAGTTCTGCAACAAGGAGATATTGGTGAATGTGCAGAACCATACATGATATTCAAGGAATCTGATACAACCAAAGTAGGAACCTTTCTAAAATATTTTGGAAATATTAGGAATTGATATTCAACAAATGGTGATTACAAAACGAGGTTAACTTTGATTGTAAATTGTAATTGAGACAGAGTAAGTTTCTTCCAATTGTAACAAGTGCATGTGTTTTTGGTTTGGTCTGGTCGACGAAATGGAATTAGACCATGTTGGATGGCTGATTTGCACGATTGAGTTGCATCTTTGAAGAACAGAAGGGGACTGTCGTTTCAGTTTTGTTTCACCGTCTTTTGTAGAATATTTGCTTTTAATCTTCTACTTTTATCACAGAATAAAGAAAAGCTGGAGAAGCTAAAGAGCCAAGCAGAGCAGTTTTGTCTCAGACTGGGGAAGTACCGCATGCCTTTTGCTTGGACTGCCATCCATCTAATGAACATTGTTAACAGTGCAGGAAGCCTAGAGCGAGACAGCACAGACTCTGAGATTGGAGCAGGAGGTAGAACCTTTTTCCAGAATAATGTATTTGTTATAAATTGTAATAACAATGTATGCATCTGTGTTTAGATATTTATTATTTGGTGGTCTTCCCTTGTTCTTTAAATTGAGAGATTTCTGAGATGGTGAGTGTAGTCATTTCAGGGACACAAGGTCAGTACCAATCGCTCTCAGCTCTAGCATAATATAGTTTTGTTGCAAAGGTTTGCTCCCTGTTAAGCCCCAACTTCAAAAATGTTCTTGAAATGCACCTGGATCTGTTTACCAGTTTCTCATTTTACTCATGTTGGAGACCCCAAGTCAGATTTAGCCATTTGGGATCATGTCAATTCGAAACTGGATTGAGACAAATGAATTTCAAATGGTACATAGTTGCATTAGTTTGGATTAGATTTGAACCCAGATCCCAGAAATGTGAGGGAGTGTATAACCTTCTGCGTCAGCCCACGTTGCTTTATTTAATTTTTATTTAACTGTTACCTCCATTCATTTAAATTATTAAATAAAAGTTCACTCATTTGATTCCTCAGATGAGCGATTCTCTCCTAAGGAAAAGTTGGGCAAGGTGGCCCAGTCTGCATTGCAGGTAGAAGAATGTGAGAGGATCTTATGGAAGCATTTAAGATCCTGAAGGAACTTTACAAGATGGATGCTGAAAGGATGCTTCCATGTAAGAGGGAGCATAGACTAAGGGGTCACAATTTAAAATAAGGGATCTCCCATTCAAGACAGGAGATTTTTTTCCATCCCAGAGGCTCATGATTCTTTGGAAATTTTCTCCCCCAGAGAGTGATGGAAGAAGGGTCACTGAGTATTTTTATGGCAGAGGTGGATAGATTCTTGACTAACAAGGGAGTTAAAGGGTATCAAGGTTAGGTGGGAATGTGGAGTTGCGGCCACAATCAGATCTGCCATGATCTTATTGAATGGCTGAACAGGCGTGTGGGGCTGAATAGCCTACTCCTGTTTCTAATTTGCCTGTTTACATTATTGTGAAACAGAAGGACAGTGGCCTAACACTATGTCAGCACTAAACAACAGACAGTGTCAGGACCACGTAACTATAATAGCCCAAGCCAAACATAGACACACATGGGAATTCCTAGAGGCATGGTTCTCAACCGTAATACGATCAGCAAACATGTAGAATTTGACCCCGTATACAAACCCATACAGAACAAAGCCAGAAATGACACTACTCATCATAACAGGCCAGACAGTATAAATTCCAAGTGGAGTAGAACACCATCGCTTCATTGGAGGCCTCACTGATGATGTTACCTGGCATGGTGATGAAACGTCTGAATGAAAACAAGCCAGCTCGGCGAGCAAGTCAACAACCTCACTATGTCAACGCTTTAATAAGGTTACTGATTCGGTTTTGATGTATCATAGTGCTGCTTTTGCATGACAAGTACCCATTGGGCACTGCTACCTGGTTTAGAGTATTGTGAAATAGCAACATCAGAGATCAACACTGGCCAGTACTCTGTCAAAGCAGGATTCTCTGCATTTGCATTGGACTATCTTACTCTATGGAGTTAACTGACTTGTTAGTTTTTAATTAATGTTAAATAGAAGAAGTTTCATTGTTAATCTATTTTATAAAGATATCTCTGCATGGCAATTACTAAATCATTTGAGCTGCATTTCCAGATGTCATGATGAAACTGGACTCTGGGCAGACTGCTTCTGGAGTCCTGAATACAATTTTGGTTCTGGAAAGTAAAGTTTATTGGTGGTGCAGAGAAGGAAAAGAAGGATAATTTCTAAAGCTGGAGGGATTAAATATGAGAGACTTGATAATCTAGGTTTTTGGGCCACAAGCTGATCACTGAAGTGATGTTCTAGGCCCACTGAAGACACTCAAGTGAATAGAGGAAGTAAACTGGGTATGGTATTTTCAGATAATGTGCTGCAGCAACAAAATTAGAGAGTGCAGGCCAAACTTTGTTGCTGGACAGGCAGATTTTGTGAAGTGGTCCCTTCAGGTAAGCCATTAAACTGGGGTCCTATCTTCTTCTGTTGCTGCACTTGAATGTAATTGTTCCTCAGATTGGACTGGAAGAACACACAAGGTATTCTCACAGTTATCCCAAACAACATTTCTCCTAAACACAAACAAAGAAAGAAATGAACTATTGTTCTTTATACAATCTCGTTGTATGCAGTTGGTTGCCTTGCTTTGCCTAGTTTAAGTTATTTCTGAAAGATGTCATAATGGATTATATAAATCTAAGTTACAGAATCACAAACTGTTCCAGTCCCTTTCTGAAATTCATATGAATTTTTCATGTGATCGTCGACCAGGAATGGTGGCTTTTATGTGTTGTTTCAATATGAATATGATATTAAATTGATGCAGTAACAACGATGTTATTGGGTTTACAGGATGCAGTTTAAAATATTGCCAATATAAAAACAAGGTTAGGTGAAACAAAAGTGTTTTAGGTAATAATGTTTGGTTACTTGTACTGTAGTAACCAATTCTTTGCTACTTTGACCTTCAAGTGAAACGTATTTTGTTTTTGATATATATAATTACCTAATGCTTAATTGTTCCAGCACAGGAACAGGTTGTTTCATCTACCAAGGCAAATATTTACCTTACATGAGCCACCTAATCTAATTGGATTCTTGTACTTCCCTCCCATCCCTGCTATATTTTTTCAACAATGTAATTCCCTTTGAAAAGAATCAAAGGACTGCTTCGAGAAAGATTTGTGGCACAAATTCGAAATACAGACCTAATCTGCTATATATTACCCCATTAACAAGATAACATATTGTGTGGTCTGGTCAGACCTCTCTAATCAGGGGAAACTGTCTCTCATTATTTACCGTAGCGTTGTCCTTCTTAATCTTAGACCTTGACCAGTTCACCATCACCGTTTTGATTTGAGTCGTTGATAATGTTAAAAAGAATTTTTTGAGGAGTTAAGTACTATACCTAAATATAGAAATTCTTAGGCTGCACTTAAAAGTTTAATACCAGTGAAAAATAATTTCAGCATCATACCAACATTAACAGTTCACTGTTTCGCAGTGTAATTTTGGCAGAATATTGGCAGAAATCTGACGGAAATTGTGAAACAGTTCTCTGTTTTCTTCTGACTTCTGACAGTAGCGGTAGGAGATCAGGAGAAATTCTGTGAAAAGTTGAGATGGTGTTATATGCATGAAGCATTATGAACCTGACTGCAAACTGAAGCAGGTTGAAACTTTTTCCTTCAGGGAGCCTCGTATTTATGTCAGATTGGGTCCTGACTTTGTATTCAGGATGGATTTTCACAGCGGGTAAACCTTAAGACCATAAAATATAGGAGCAGATTTAAGCCATTCAGCCCATTGAGTCTGCTCTGCCATTTGATTGTTGCTGATATGCTTCTCAGCGTATTGTCCTGCTTTCTCTTACTAATCAAAAACCTATCTATATCTGTCTTAAAGACACTCAATGACTTAGCCTCCACAGCCACTTTTTGGCAATGAGTTCCATAGATTCATCACACTCTGGCTGAAGAAATTCCTTCTCAGTTCAGTTCTAAAGGGTCATCCTTTCATTCTGAGTCTGTGCTGTCAGGTCTTAGTCTGTCCTGCTTGTGGAAACATCTTCTTACGTCCACTCTATCTCAGCTTCTCAGCGTTCTGTAAATTTCAATGAGATCCCCCCCCCTCATCTTTCTAAACTCCATGGAGTACAGATCTAGAGTCTTCAACCACTCCTCATATGACAAGCCCTTCATGCTGAGATCATTCTTGTAAACCTCCTCTGGCCCTCCTGCAATGCCAATACATCTTTCCTTAGATATGTAGCACAAATATGGCAAAGGGGCAGCAGGGTGGCTCAGTCGTTAGCACTGCTGCTTTACAGCACTAGGGACCTGGGTTCAACTCCACCCTCAGGTGACTGTCTGTGTAGAGTTTGCACATTCTCCCCGTGTCTGCATGGGTTTCCGCCGAGTGCTCCGGTTTCCTCCCACATTCCAAACATGTGCAGGCTAGGTGGATTGGCCATGCTAAATTGCCCGTAGAGTTCAGGGATGTGTAGATTAGGTGGGTTATAGGGGGATGGGTCTGGGTGGGATGCTCTGAGGGTCGGTGTGGACTTGTTAGGCCGAAGGGCCAGTTTCCACACTGTAGGGATTCTATGATTCAAATGCAGTCTGACCAGAGCATTATACAGCCTCAGCCGTGGATAAAATAATAATAAAACTTGCATTTATATATTTCAGATTTTTGAAATCTCTTGTAAAGCTGTTCATGCAATCTTTGTAAATACGGTGATTATTGTGTCAGAGACAAATGCAGTAGCTATTCTGCAACAACAGCATTATGCAGCAGACTGTGAGATCAATTCACTTTTAGTCATATGCGTTAAAGGAGGAATGTTGCTAGATTATCAGAAGCACTTTTGGCTTCACTTAATGCTCTGGGGTTTTAACATTTATATAATTGCATGATGAGGCAAAAAGGATCTCAGTTTAACACATCAGGACAAACAACTTGGCCGGAGCTTTTTCATTATTGCACTGAAACATCAAACCAGATTACGTTCTGAAATCTTGGTGTGAGACTTGCAATCTTCAGAGCGAGGAATAAGGGCGCTGACACCTGAAGCAAAATTGTCTTCTCTCGCAGTGCAGTTGGCCTTGCTGCTGGGAGAAATGCTTATGTTGGCGTTGAGTGACAAGAAGGTTAGGTTTAGCTATGATATTTCCATGGTCAAATAATCTGCTGGCAATTATCATTCTCTTTACTCATCAGGAATGGTTGCTTGACTGGGTTATTTAGTAAAAGTTTCTATCCCAGCACTGAGATGAGAAAATCAGCTGTTGCAAGCTTTTATTTTATCATTGTTCTAGTGTGTGGGTGTATGACCTTTTCTTGTGTCACTGACTTTTTCTTTAACTGGTGTGACACTATTTTCTGATAGAGCGGAAGGGTTCCTGGTCGGAAAGAAGGAATTCTGGTCTTGTTGGAAGGCGGTCTCTTGAACGCACTACCAGCGGAGATGAATCGTGTAATCTTTCGAGCTTCAGACCGGCCACACTGACTGTCACAAATTTCTTCAAACAGGTAACCTGAAATAATTTGAAACCACTGTGTATTAAATATAATGAGATCTCCAGCAGGCTGTTACATCAGTGCAGAATATATGTATATAAATAGAACTTGCAGCCCTTTCGTTCTCCTTTTTTGTCCCTTTACCCACCTTCTTCCACCTCATGGCAATATCTAGGAAGGAGATCGACTGAGTGATGAAGATTTGTATAAATTCCTTGCTGATATGAGAAGACCTTCATCTGTTCTGCGGAGACTACGCCCAATCACAGGCAAGTAATTTTTTGAAAATTGCTAGCTTTCTTGTCTGAAATTTCCTTCAGTGGCTTGAATGTATGCAAGGAATCACCAGGTATGGGGTGATCAGTACAGACCTGGAAAGTTTCAGGTTTTATCCTTTATGCCGAAATAGTTATTTTGAGCCAACAATGTAGTAGCAGCACTATGATTGTCTTCATTTGTCTTGGTGGGTTGAAGTAAAGTAACCCTGGCTACTTGGTCGTGATAACAGTTCATTGATCTCCCAGATCCTATGCTCATTTTATTGACCATTTGGGTGAAGTACTGAAAGAGCAAGACAGGATTCTATATTTTAGGACCTGTGAGAAAGTTGGATGAGGAAAGAGAGACTGTGTGAAAACCGAGTCAAATGTTAAAGGCTAAATGACATTGGCAAACTGTTTCTGATTGAGGTGTGAGACTTACTAACACATAGTAAAACATTTTGTCTGTCAACAGCAATGTGGCTAATTTAATGAATGGATGAACCCTCACTTTAAAAGCGTGAAGTAGTTTGCTAAAAGAGCTGAAGCTGATACTGATTGAAGCAGCAATGAGTCGATTTCCTTGGTCATATACCTCTCACTAGCTGGACAATGAGTGGTTCAGGGAGAGGCTAATGTGCACGGTGCTAGTCTGTTTTAATTCTTAGGAAATATTTAGTAACTGAAATAAAAACAAATAAAATATAGGAACTGTACAGCTAGGATCTGTCTACGCCTGAAAGGAAAGCTCTACTACTTTAGTTGGATCCATTCATCATAAGTGATGATGATGTTAAATGAAAATTGTTAAAGATCTAACTTTCTGAGAGCATTCACCTCCCCATCCACTGTAATGAATCTTCTTTCCACTCCCCCTGCCAAACCTTACTCTTCTCATTTCTACCTCATAGCTAATGCTCACTAACATGGCTGCCCAAACAAGACCAATATGTCAGCTTGCTCCTGTGCCTTTAACCTATTCTTCTCTTACCAGAATCACAGAATTGCTACAGTGCAGATCGAGGCCATTCAGCCCATCATGTTTGTATTTCAACTTTGTGCCAATCTCCTGCCTTTTTCCCATTACCTTGCACATTGTTTATACTTAAATTATCATCCAATGCCTTCTTGAAGATCTCAATTTAACCTGCCTGCATCTTACTTCCACGCAGGGAATTCCATCTTCTAACTGTGCACTGTGTGAAAAAGCATTTTCTCCCAAGCATTTGCTTCTTTTCAGAATACTTTACAACTGTGCCTCTGGGTCTTAATCTTTTTTCAAGTGGGAACAATTTCTTCTTATCCATTCTGTCCAGACCCCTCATGATTTTGAAATCTTATTTCAATTCTCCTCTTCGTCTTCTCCTCTCCAAACAGCCCCAACTTCACAATCTTTCCTCAAAACTAAAGTGTATGATCGCTGGTGCCATTCTTCTGCACTGTCTCCAATACATTCACATCGTTCCTATTGTGCGGCACCTAGAGTTGTGCATTATACTTCAACGGAAGTCTAACTAGTATCGTCTATAAATTCATCATAACCTCCCTGTTCTTCTTCTCTTCACTCTGCCCTGTGACATTCAGTGTTCTCCTCTGCAGCTCTCTGTTTAATTCTGATGAAAGCTGGCACCTTTTTGAAAGCTGTCTTAAAATTAATCAATTCCACAATTTTCTGATTTTTATTTAGATTTACAGCTTTTAGCTTTAATCTTCCTTGGTGTGTTGGACAGATTGGACAAGAAGGATATACTTGCCATAGAGGGAGTGCCATCAAGCTTCACTAGACTAACCTTGTGATTGCGGGAGCGTTTTACTGGGAAACTGGGCCGGTGTTCTTCAGAGTTTTGGAGAATGAGTAGTGTTCTTATTGATATTTACAAAAATCTTACAGGACATGTTAGGTGGATGTAGCTGAGGTATTCCCTGGGTTTTTGAGTGCAGAACTAGAGGACATAATCTCACAATAAGGAGTGGGTTATTTAAGGCTGAGATGAGGAGGAATTTCTTGGCTCAGAGGATAGTGAATTTTTGGAATTGTCTACCCCAGAGGGCTGTGGAAGCTCAAACATCGAGCTTATACAGGACAAACAAAACAATAGATTCCTGGAGATAATGACATCAAGACGCTTGTGTGGGAAAGTGGCATTGAGGTAGACGATCAGTCATGATTTAATTGTTGGGGGCGCAGGTTCGATGGGCTGAATGACCGACTCCTGTTTCTATGACGATTTTAAAAACAAATCTGAAGCTTCAAGAGCAAATGAATTAAAATCTTACCTCAGTTCATTTTTCCTTAGAGTGTCTTTCAATTTTGTTAATATTTCATTTTTTTTGTTGCCATCTGTATATAGCTCAGCTGAAAATCGATATCTCACCGGCTCCAGAAAATCCCCATTATTGCCTGACCCCTGAATTACTGCAAGTGAAACCATATCCAGATACGAGAGTCAGACCAACGAAGGATATCCTGGAATTCCCATCAAGAGATGTTTATGTGCCATACACTACATACAGGTGCGAATGATAGTCATATTTTTAAATCAGTGCAGTGCATAAGTAATTCTCATGTTTTTTTCAAAAAGAACAATGAGGAAAAGTTTGCACTATGTGCAATTGCATTCTGTCATTTATTGAATATGAGTTATATACAAGATATTTGGTCGTGTGCTGCTGCTAAGTTGTGAAAAATTTGAGATTGCATTGTGCTTCAGGACAGTGGATTCTTCTTTGTGTGAGTTAGCTAATCTTGTTGAACAACAGGGGGCAGCAGCGTGTTGTTCTCCTTGTAACAGAAGTATGAATTTGTACATGAAGTCAGTATAAAATTACAAATCCAACAAGTCAAATGCTGGACTGAAATTGGTACCTGAATGAACCGTGTCAACTATAACTTGAACTTACATTGTCAGCTTTTAACCCCACTTTGCTTAAAAATTCCTGTCAGTGCAGTACAGCATGGGATGTGCTGTCTATGCAGTAAAGCTGATAAGGTGAACTTGGAAACTGCTTTTGCACTAGGATTTTGAGACTTTGTCTATAATGGCATTAAGTTTTAGAAAGGTGATTCTCACCAAGGTGATTAATCGTGATGATTACTATTAACAGATAGGAATCTGATTCCCTTCCTTACCTGACAATCCATTGGGATTTCTGGATAACTATCTGATGTAGAGATGCTGATTGATCTTTCAAACTAGTTTTCTCCTTTTATTCTTTTCTGCTGCTCTATACAGTGCTTATTTATCTCTTTCTGTATCTTGGGAATGCTACAACATTTTATTTGTTGTTTTGGGAGCAAATTGGGAGTGAATTGTAGTACAATAAAGTTAAAATCTGTGGGATTAGGTGCATGATGATGTGAGACAGTGGTTTCGATGAAAAATTCTGTGTGAACTGTTCCTTTTCAGTTGTCATTTGGCCTCTATTCTTATTTCTTGGTGTTCATTGTTTTTCTTTTCTCTAAACATTATTTAACCCAATTAAGGTTTAAATTGTTGTGTTGTTTGTGCTATATTGTCTTTCAAGTATTAATCTTTACATAAATATTTTACACAAAAAGTGGAACTTATTGATCTTTAATGTCTCTTTGTAAAAATACCTCTGATCAAAAAAGTCATCTTTTTACTAAGAAATGGAAAATCTCAGTATCTTTATCACAGGATGAGTAAAATATGAAGTAAAATGAAAAAGTTGCGGAGTTATTGATAAATTAGAACAAACAGTTTTCAGTTTAATTTTTCAGACATGGCCTATAATTATTTTGAATGAATACAAGGACAGAAGGAAAGTTGTTCTTTAGTGAAGCAATGTTCATAGACAATGGAAATAATTTCAAAAGGTTCTTTAATCATTGGACTATTGATAAATCATTGATTTATATGGCTAGTAGTAATTATTATGTATAGACTGCAACGTTGACTCAGTAGATATTTCAGTAATCATTAAACTGATCCCTGTTTAATGATAGTAAATTTAGAATGTTAACCGTTGGTTTGTAAGAACAGGGAAAAAAAAACTTTTAGAAACAAAAACTGAAATTGCTCAGAATTGGCAGTTCTGAGCAAAGGTCACTGGACCTGAAACATTGACTCTGATTTCTCTTCACATATGCTGCCAGACCTGCTGAGCTTTTCCAGCAATTGCCACAGCCCTGGCTGTATCTGCTACTTTGGTCAAGTGACCATTTTTCACGTGTGAACCTAAACAGTAATAGTTGGCAGGTAACTCAACTGAGACAATATCACATTTCTGCCCACAAACATGTTGCAGTTCCAGTAATAGCAATCCCAACTTGTTTCCCAGCTGAGATTATCAAACTCTGTTGAAATTAGAGATTTCAACTTTTGACCTCCCGGACTTTTTTGAAATTTTTTCATTCAGGGGATATGAGCATAGGCAGCTGGACCAGCATTAATTGCCTGTCCCGAAGGTGCAGTGTGCTGCCTTTTTGAACTGCTGTAGTCTATTTGCGGTAGATACACCTACAGTTGGGGAGGGAGTTCCAGGATTTTGACCCAACAACACTGTGGGAACGTTGATATATTTCCAAGTCAGGATGGTGTGTGGCTTGGAGGCGAATTTGCAAGTGTTGGTGTTCCTATGTAGTTGCTGCCGTTGTCCTTCTAGATAGAAGTGGCTGTGGGTTAGGATGGTGCTGTCTAAGGAGTCTTGGTGAATTGGTGCAGTGCATCTTGTGGATGATACACACTTCTGCTGTTGTCCGTCAGGGTTGGAGATGGTGAATGCTTATGGATGTGAAGCCATCAAGCAGGCTCCTTGTGGTGGCACAGTTGCACAGTGGTTAGCGTCGATACCTCACAATGCCAGGGACCTGGGTTTGATTCCAACCTTG
The DNA here is from genome assembly GCF_021869965.1 of Rhincodon typus. NCBI lineage: Eukaryota > Metazoa > Chordata > Chondrichthyes > Orectolobiformes > Rhincodontidae > Rhincodon > Rhincodon typus. Next base: position 28,820,380 of record NC_063341.1, on the reverse strand, counting down.
GGTGACTGTCCATGTGGGTTTCCGCCGAGTGCTCTGGTTTCCTCCCACAGTCCAAAGACATGCAGGTTAGGTGGATTGGCCATATTAAATTTCCCCATAGTGTTCAGGGATATGTAGGCTAGGTGAATTGAGGGGGGGAGTGGTGAGGATTCTGGGTGGGCTGCTCTTTGGAGGGTCAGTGCAGACATGATGGGCTGAATGGTCTCTATCTGCACTGTGCTCTGTCCTGGATGGTGTCCAGCTTCTTGAGCTCCTTATGATGAGTGGAAGTTCATTGATGAAGTAGCTGAAGATAGCTGGGCCTATATGATTAAATGCAAAAGCAGGTGGCACATTTGTTTCCCCACAGTGGGGCAGCATTTCTGAGTTATACCTGTCAACCAGTCTGTGACACTAAGACTGCTCAAGGGGAATGATCTTCACCGAATGAGAAACTGTTTCACTAGTACGATACAGCACTGACGTTGTCCACAGTAAGTCTTTTGGATTGAAAGTGTCCACGTGGATGACTATTTCTAATGCACCTCTGCCCATCTACCAGTTATAAGTGTGATACTTATAATTTTCCTAATCCTATCTATTCTCATTTCACCACTATAAATGATTTCGAGATCCTTCAATGCATCTAATTCAATCTAAGTAAATAATTTCTTGTGTTTGTTTATATATATGACTTTTGTTAATTTTTCTGTGGTGTGGATGTCATTGGCAAGGCAAGCATTTGTTGTCCAACTCTTATTATCTTTGTATAGGTGGTGGTGAGCTACCACCTTGACCATTTACAGCTCATGAGATATAAGTAAACCCACATTACTTTTAGGGAGGAAGTTCCACGATTTTGACCCAGCAACAGTGAGGGAACAACAATTATAGTTCAAAGTCAAAATGATCTGTGACTTGGAGGGGATTTGCATGTGGTGATGTTCCCAATTGCCTACCAGTCTTGTTCATCTAAGTGGTAATAGTTGTGGTTGTGAAAGGAACTGTTGAAGGAGGTTTGGCTACAGTGCATCTCATAACCATAAGACTACTGTGTATCATGGGGGAATTTAAAGGTGATGGATGCTGTGTTGATCCAGCAGGCTGATCTGTCTTGGATGATGTTGGGCTTCTTGGTCATTATTGGAGTTGCACCCATCCAGGCAAGTATTTCTTCACACTTCTGACTTTTGCCTTGTTCATGGTGAACATGGCTTTGAGGAGTCAGGATGTGAGTTACTGCCAGTCCTTGCAGTATTTATATAACTAGTCAAATTACATTTCTGGTCAATGGTAAAGTCCATGCTGCTGATATTGGGGGATTGGCTGTTGGTAGTGCTGTTGAATAGAAAGAGGAGATGGTAGGTTTTTTTATTTGAGATAGCCATTTTATTATATTATTCACTATGTAGCCATTCCCAAGACTGAGTTTTGTCCAAGTCTTGATCTGTGCAGGTACAGACTGCTATAGAATCTGAAGGATTGCAGATGGTACTGAACATTGTTCAATCTTGAGCAAACATTTCCCCATCTGACCAAATGATCGAAGGAAGGATATTTATTAAGCACTTGAAGACAGTTAGGCTTAGGATACTATCATGAGGAACTCCTTCAGAGATGGCCTGACAGATTCAAATGCAGCATTAGTTTGAAACTCTTTTCTGCAAATGACAATTGTTGCTGAGTCAGTTCATTTAGATTCTGAGACTGATCAGTTTCAGTTAAGAAAAGATATCCAGGGAGATGGTGTTAAAGTATGGAATCAGGTGACAGTCAAGTCATGCTGAATGACAGAATAAAACTTAAGGATAAGTGTTCCTATTCCATTGTCCTTCTTAAATTAATAAAGTGGTTGGAAGGGTTGGGTGGTGATATTCTAGTGTAAGTTAAGAGTTAATATAACATCATAGAGTCATAGAGATATACGGCACGGAAACAGACTCTTCGGTCCAACTCGTCCATGCTGACCAGATATCCGAAATAAATCCAGTCCCATTTGCCAGCATTTGGCCCATAACCCTCTAAACCCTTCCTATTCATGTACCCATCCAGATGCCTTTTAAATGTTGTAATTGTACCAGCCTCCACCACTTCCTCTGGCAGCTCATTTCATACACACACCATCCTCTGTGTGAAAGCTTGCCCCTTAGATCCCTTTTAAATTTTTCCCCTCTCACCTTAAACCTATGCTGTCTAGTTTTGGACCCCTCCACCCCGTGGAAAAGACCTTATCTATTTAACCTATCCACACCCCTCATGATTTTATAAACCTCCATAAGGTCACCCCTTCGCCTCTGATGCTCCAGGGAAAGTAGCCCCAGTCTATTCAGATGAGGAGACCAAAACTGCACACAGTATTCCAGGTGTGGTATTACCAAGGCCCTGTACAATTGCGAGACATTGCCAATCCTCTCGCTGTGAAGCCCAACATAGCATTTGCCTTTTTTATCACTAGCTGCACCTGCATGCTTGCCTTCAGTGACTGGTGTTTGAGGACACCCAGGCCTCATTGCACATTCCCCCAACCTACCGAGGGAAATTGCTGTTAGAAAGATTAACCAGCTACACAAACGAGGAATCATGCTTGGGCTCTTTTTGGTCTCAAGGTCTGGGAAGAAACATATCACATTTTACACTAAAACGCATATACTCTTAGAGATGGGAGCACCTTTACCTCCAAAATTTTGGTCTTTGTTTTGGTCTGTTCAGATAAGTTGCCTTCAAGACTGCCTAGAATTTATACTTTCGAGGCATTATAGTTAGAACTCTTCGTAATATTAATTTTTTAAAAACCAAAGAACTGCAGATGTTGGAAATCAGGAACAAAAACAGATATGGCTCAGAAAACTCAGCAGGTCTAGCAGTATCTGTGGAGAGAAAGCAGAGTTAACATTTCATAATGGGGTCTGAAGAAAAATCACTGGACCCAAAACATTAACTCTGCTTTCTCTCCTAATATTAATTTGTTGATTTGAGACTTGAACCCGTAAGGCAACAGGCACAATATAGTGCAATAACTCAGGAAACTCGACTTAGGTTATGAATCATAGCTATTAAAGCAGGGCTGCAACTTTATAGGCATACCACAGCTCTTGGATTTTTGATTCAGCATAGGGCACAGGTCAACACCCAGTCCCTGGTCACTTGCAAAACTCAGCTAAGTGTCGATTTCAGGGAGTTTTGTGGAGGGATTCTCCCATGCAGTTCTCCACTAAATGTGTCATTATGAATGCACCTTGCCTCTAAGGCACTGTGCTTGGACTATTGGGTGCTCACCAACAACAGAAGTTCCCCTGTTACCAGGAACTTTTCTGATTCGCAACACCGGCACCATATTTAAAGACCAGCTGTGCACCAGGTCAAATAATGCCAGCCAGAAATATCCCTTCACAGAACAGAACGTGGAAGACCAATGATAAAGAAAAACTTCTGAAGACACCTAGGTGGCATGAGTGACATTTCACTGGAAATAAAATCTCATAGTCGTAAATGTATTGGCTCTTTATCATCACCTGCCTGGTTAAGTACCGTAGTAACCGCAGGTCAAAAACAAAGATACACAGGCTCCCCGTCCTTACAGCCATATCATGTTAGAACCCTGGCTGAAGGAGTGCTACTCTTTCCCTAAGGTCCAGAGTAGCATAACATCTTGTCATTGTTCAATGTGGGAGCATCACATATTGGAAAAGCTTCATGGCATTCTCTTTTATTGCATGACGGGAAAAGCAAGATCAAATAAAAACTAAATAAAAAAAAACCCTCTGGCTTACCTTGCAAACAACAATTAATTTACTTTCATTGGATGATAACCTCACCCAGCTCACGTCTGTTGGGAGTGGATGTCAGTTAAGTCCTATCTAGCTTGTTGCGCCAAACACTCCACCTATATCATCCTCCTGCACAATGTCCTCATCTTCCTCCACAGAACTCTCCCAGCTCTTCAGCATCTATCACATCTCTGCTTTGCCTGCTCTAGTTTTGCAGAGCACAACATGCAAGGATTATGTGGCACACTGTGTCTGGCAGTCTGTGTCCCAGACTGATCCAATGACCATCGAGAAAGAACAGGCTGCATTGTATCTGTGTGCTGTCTTAGTTAAGGGGCTGCATAACAAAGTCATCAGCCATTGATCTGGAGGGTAGCCCCTGACTGCCAGGAGCCATCTTGTAAGGCATTCAGCCCTTGAAATGAAGCAGGGACCTGAATGTTATCAAGGATATACACATCATGGCAGCTTATAGGGTAATTGGCACAGATTTCTAGGGCGTAGTAAATATGATCGTGGGTGATTTGTACATTTCCTGAATGGAAGCCTGCTGTATTGATGTAAACTGTTCCGTTATGGTTGATGTGGTGCTGTCAATGTGACGTGTACAGTCCAAAGTGTCCTGCCCCTATTCCTGCACTTGGGGGAATCCAGCTATCTTGGCAAAGCCTACTACCCATCTACAGTGCTAACCTCGTCACAAGGAAACAAGATGAAGTAGTATGATCTGACACAAATTCTCCCATGATGCTTACTGTGAAGGGCTATTTCTGGCCCGCAGTGTTTTACCTGGTGCACAGCTGGTTTTTAAATATTGCATCAGTGGTGCAAACCCAGGAAGGTCCCGGTAAAAGTGAGTACTTCCACAATTGGTGAGTACCCAACAGTCCGAGCACAGTTAAAACAGCCTTGATACGTTTGTGGATTGAGGATTGAGAGGTCACACTCAACACCAGTGGATCTTGGAAGCAGCCATCTGCATAAGCTGTTAGCTTGACAGCCACCGGGATAGGATGGTCACCCACCCCTACAGGTCACAGGTCCTGCTCCAGCAGCTGACGCGGCTCTATGGCGGTTTACTAGGACATTCTCAGTCAGTGGTAGCAATGCACCTCACTCACACTGGAGGAAATAGCATTCAGGAGAATAGACTGTGGGCCTCCTATACCTCCTCTCAATCCTGAGGGGACTCTCTGCAGTGACCCTTTCATATGGAGGCTGTTTGGCAACCGCTGGAGATTGCTGCTGGTCCTGGGCTTGTGGCTGCATCTGTTCTTCCTCAGTCTCTCTGCATCTTCATTGTGCAGTGACAGTAACTCCTGCAGTAGCTGATCCATTGGTCATGGTTCTAATGAATCTCTGCAGGGAATTTCAGAAACAGGATGGGACCTTAATAATGTGAACAGTTAACGTTCACATGACGCACAAATGACAGCTTACCATAGTCCTTAATATAGTGGGACATGGAAAACTTCAACAAAGAATAGAATAGAATATCCTTTTCTTTCCATTGTAGGAGTACAGTGAAAAACTTTTACAGTGTCTGCCTTCTTATGGCGACATCTGAGGTACAAGTACCTAGATACAATTCTTGGTACAGCAGTGGAGTAAAAGTAATTGCATTTCTTTACAGAGTTGAAAAATAAGTTTAAAAATAGGACATCATTAAAGAGTTGACATGACAGTAAGGTAGGAAATTTCAAATAGATGTTACATTGTAGCAACTCAGCGCAGGGCCTCTGCTTGTGGTCCGATCGCCTATGCCAGACTGCAGTCAAACAGCTGTCTCCGCTCCACTCCAAACCCCAGTCCACTCCATACTGGCACTCAGCTGCTCCAAGGTATGGTCAAGGAATGCCTCCCGCACACCAGTCTCCACCTGGGACTTGCTGCCTGTGCACTGCTCTGGGGCTGCTTTCCCATGTGCTGCTCTGGGGCTGCTTCCCCGCACTGCTCCGGGGCTCCCAGCCCGTGTGCTGCTCCTGGGCTCGCTGCTCCGGGGCTCCCAGCCCACGCGCTGCTCCGGGGCTCCCAGCCCACGCGCTGCTCCGGGGCTCCCAGCCCACGCGCTGCTCCGGGGCTCCCAGCCCACGCGCTGCTCTGGGGCTCACTGCTCACGCTGCTCCGGGGCTCCCAACCCATGTGCTGCTGCAGGGCTCACTGTTTGCGCTGTTCCAGGGCTCACTTCTCTGGGACTTGCTGCTGGTGCCTGCTGCTGCTCCAGGATTCACCTCCGGTGCTAAGGGGATAGAAGAAGGAAAAAAGAAGAGAAACAAAGTAACAGAAAGAAAAAGATCAGATGGAGCAAAGGAGCTCTGGCAGGAGATCCTATTCTGCCGTCATCTTGCACCATCAAGAGAGCCATGAGATGTGTCTACGTGGATCTTTGATAACGTGGACCTTACTCTGATGTATGCAGCATAAGTCATGTCATCCAAAAACAGCAGAAGGTTGTAAATGCAATAGGATTACTGAAACCTTCTCATCTCCCCTTTTCCAGCACCCTCGTTTCTGTCAGTCCCTGTCTCTGTTTTGCTCGTTCTCTCTCCCTCCTCTCTCTACACCCTCATCACCTTTAACAGCTTGTGATCAAATACCTAAAGTTCAAGGTGAGAGAACATTAACTCTTTGCCTTTGAACAGCTTATAGTACTCACAATACCTGTGATTTGTAGATGAATTGCAGAAGTTGATAAAGTTAGAGTGAATATAGCTATACAGCCAAACAGTTCGAGGGAAACTAAGGATGGGCAGCAAATACCAGCCTTGCCAACGATACCCATTTCTCTTACAAAAATTTTAAAATGTTGAAATCTGGTTCATATGTGACTCTAGATTCACAACAATTTAGATGACTTTTCACTGTGGTCTGAAATGTCAGAGCAAAGCCACCTTCTGCATGCAATTAGAGATGGCAATGCCCTGTGAACAGTTAATAGTAAAGACAGATCAGAGATCTAGTGTTTATAGTAAACAGAACCGTCAACTCTGTTTTTGGTTCCATGTTTCAGTCCTCAATTTTTTGCCACATTGAACTGGATCTTACAGCTTTTATCCAGTTACCTGAAAGATTAAATAATTTCTATATACCTTTTTTGTTTATTTGAATTTCATAACAACATTGTGGTGTTATTGATATAAGAAAATTTTAGCTGAATGTTTACATTTCATTAACTCTGTTGTTTAATTCCACAGGAATTTACTTTATGTGTATCCTCAGAGCCTCAATTTTGCAAATCGTCAGGGGTCTGCCAGGAATATTACTGTGAAAGTGCAGTTCATGTCTGGAGAAGATCAAAACAATGCAATGCAGGTAAAACAAATGTTATCAAACTCAGTATCATTTCTGTCTAAATTACGACAGCTTGTCGAGTTTTTAACGTCCTTGTGCAGAACTAATAAATTTGAACAGAGTAGGAAAGACAAAAAGGTAAATCACTTGAAAGTAATGAGGTGGTGCCAGGCTTAGATGTATGGGGAAGTAGGAATTGACATCACACATCATATTGCCATCAACAAGGTACTTAATCCTGTGATAAGACTGTAGGACATAGGAGCAGAAGTGGGCCATACAGCCCATCAAGTCTGCTCCACCATTCAGTGACATTATAAACTGATTCTATAATCGTCAACTCCACTTTACTGCCTTTTCCTGTTAACTCTTGAATCCCTTGCTGATTAAAAATCTGCCTATCCCAACTTTGAATATACTTAATGAGCTAGTTTCAATAGCCCTCTACGGTAAAGAATTCCACAGATTCACTAGTCTCTGAGAGAAGAAATTCCTCCTCACTTGTGCCTTGAATGTGCGACCACTTGCTCTGAGATTATGTCCTGTAGTCCTTTCTGCATCTACGCTGTCAGTTCCTCTAAGAATCTTGTATGATTCTGGAAGATCACCGCTCATTCTTCTAAATTCCAATGAGTACAGGCCCAAACTATACAACATCTCCTCAGAAGAAAATCCCTGAAGAAGAGTCGTACAGACTCAAAACATTAGCTGTGTTTCTTTCTACACAGATGCCACCAGATCTACTGACTTTCTCCAGCATTTTCTGTGGTTGCTTGTTAATAGGTCATAGAATACAAGAGCAAGGAGGTGATGTTGAACTTGTATAAGACAGTTGTTAGACCTCAGCTGGAGAATTGGGCACCACATTATTGGAAGGATGTGAATACATTGGAGAGAGAGTGCAGAAGCACTTTACCAGAATGGTGAGAAATATTAATTATGAGGATAGATAAAAGAAGTTGGGACTGTTCTCCTTGGAGAGAAGAAAACTAAGAAAAGATTTCGTAGAGGTTTTCAGAATCATGAGAGAAGTAAAGAGTGTAGATAGGGACAAACTGTTCCTTTTTGTAAAAGGATCAAGAACCATAGGGAACAGATTTTAAGTGATTTGCAAAAGAAGCAAATGCGAGGTGATAAAAAAAAAGTTTCCACACAGCAAGTAGTTAGGGTATGGAATGCACTGAAAGTGTGGTGGAAGTAGGTTCGATTGAGACATTCAGAAGAGTATTAGATAATTATTTGGATAGAAATAATGTGCAAACATACAAGGAAAAAGCAGTAGGTAATGAAGAGTTGGTGCAGACAAAAGTGGACCAACTGATCTCCTTCTGTGCCGTAACACTGCTGCGATTCTGTGAACCACGCAGTAATGCGCTGAAGTGTCTACCTGAATTCTCTGTTTCCCTGTAGAGAGGCTTGAACCCATGGCCTTTTGACTCAGATGCAAGCCATTGCTTATGCTTAAATAATAAATCTTTGTTGAACTTTTCTCACACAACTGATTTTATTACCGTTTCAGGTCATCTTTGGCAAGTCAAGTTGTGCAGAGTTTACAAAAGAATCGTATACCGCAGTAATATACCACAACAGGTAAGAAAATGTCAAGAAATATTTCTGCCTTGTTTGCACTTAAGCTTCCAGTGCACTAGGGCACAATACCAGCATTATAGCAACATATGTAGAAAAATAATTCAGTTTAGAATTACACATGAGGAAGAAAAATAAACATAGAAATCAGATATTCATTTACAGTGATTTAAATTTTATTGAAAGGAATGTTTCATGGAATAAATTGAGCCTTTTTCCTTTGCTGCTTATTTTTATTCACCTTTTTTCTATATACACTTTCACATACCAAAAGCAATACCAGTTTTATGTTGAGTAAGTGCCATATTTTCGAAGTTTTTGTCACTTCTACTGGTGAGGGTGTCATTGATGTTAAAATGTTACTAGTACGTGTTGCTGTCATTCAATTCATAAAATTACACAACTGAGAACTGTGTAAACAAGGTGTAGAGCTGGATGAACCCAGCAGGCCAAGCAGCATCATACGAGCAGGAAGGCTGACGTTTCGGGCCTGGACCCTTCTTCAGAAATGGGGGAGGGGAAGGGGGTTCTGAAAGAAATAGGGAGAGAAATGTATTTGAAAAATGCACGTTTATTTTTTCTTGCATGAGAGTGTTTCTGTTCATGTTTGCCTAGCATGAGGGGTCTGTTCAGAATGTATTCTTTGGAGAGAGTTCCCTCAAGTTCAATTATCTCATTGAATTTGAGTTCAATAAAAATCTGGAATTAAGAGTCTAATGATTCAAACAAAACCTTGGCAGATCCCACAAATTTCTCAAACAAACAATCCCAGCTTCAGTGATCACTGTCAGTCACAAAAATCCTTTAAAATTCTATTTTCATAGAATCCCTACAGTGTGGAAACAGGCCATTTGGCCCAATGAGTCCATACTGACTCTCCAAGGAGCATCCCACCCAGACCCATTCCCTGTAACCCTGCATTTCCCATGTCTAATCCACCCAATTTACGCACCCCTAGACACTATGGGCAATTTAGCATGGCCAACCCACCTAACCTGCACATCTTTGGACTGTGGGAGGAAACCGGAACACCCGTAGGAAACCCACACAGACATGGCGAGAATGTACAAACTCCACACAGACAGTCGCCCGAGGCTGGAATCGAACCTGGGTCCCTGGTGCTGTGAGGCTGCAGTGCTAACCACTGAGCCACTCTGCCACCCATAAAATCCTTTCCTTCCAAGGGATCTCATCCCTCTCTTTCAAGGATAAAGCTTTTGATTTTCCTTCAATCACCACACCAACTCAGACTTTCCAAATGTCTGCTTGCCTCTCAGTTGCTCAATTGCTATTTGTGGACTGCATCCCACTGGGTTTACAAGTCTGCAATCACCAGTTTGATTCCAGCTTTGTTGCTACTTTGAGCAGAACACAACACCACCAGGACTTTCTGTGTCCCAGTTGTCAATTTTATGGAACAGACAGCTTCATTGACCTGATGTTTGCTCCAGGGCTTCTCTGAGCCCCAGCTCCTTCAGCAGAAATCGGAAATCAACCATATTGCTATTCTGAGCTTTAGCTCCCTACAGGCTCATTAAAGATGACAGAGCTGCACTTTGGTCACGTGGAGCTTGTGCCCTTCTGCTGCCTATTCAGCTCCGGGCTGCTACTGTCATGTGGGCTCAAGTTCAAACCATCCCCAGTCCCATGGTATAGTGTTTTAAGCTGCACACTCAGTCACATGGGCAAATTTTCATGCCAAAACTGGTACTGTGGTTGTAATTCTGATTTAAAAATAATTGCTTTAAAATCCTTTGCAAATTGCCGCTGTCTGTGTTTGTGCTGGAGCTCTGGGCAAGCTGGGAGTTATAGTCTTCTGCCCTGCAAATGCACAGTTTGAACCCAAGAATAGACATTCCCTCATACTATGTGAATGAGCACTTTCTGTATGGTGTTACTGGATATTAGTTGGCAATGGAAGATTATTCTCTTCCTTAGCTTAAGCTGCTGATTTTAGTTACAGCAACTAGCTGGAATCCTTCTAGTAACTGAGGTGGGGTGAGTAACTCAGTGAATAAGGGAACCATGTGAGACTTCTGAGATGATCAACATTGTTGCTTTTGGATAATTCAGCTCTTATCATATTGCACAAAGGCAAAAGTTTTTTTGTGTGAAATGCTTTCTTTTGATAGATCACCTGACTTTCATGAAGAAATAAAAGTCAAACTTCCTGCTTATCTGACTGATCACCACCACCTGCTGTTCACCTTCTACCATGTCAGCTGCCAACAGAAGCAGAATACACCCTTGGAGACCCCAGTTGGATACACGGTACTGGACACATTTTCTGATTTTATGGCATACAACATGGCGACAGTGCTTATGTAATAGTCAAAAATAGAATTTCAAAACCTTAAACTTCTATGTGAGTGCTGTTTTTATTTCTTCTCCCACAACCATTTCTCTCTTCTCCTAAATGCATGGACTGCCATACTTTGCAGCATCTTATTGTGTGAGTGTAAGTAAGTTTTTTGAGCTCAGAGAGGTGACATGTGGCCAAGGCTAATGTGTTTGTACTCAGTGTCCACACATACATGCACTTTATAGCATGTGCCACCAGCTAGCAGTCAGGAGTGTGAATGCTTCCTTTCTCTTGGCTGGGTATGCTTAGATCCCAGATAATGTACCTTTTTGGTCCCCGTACTTTTGAACTATCCCGCAGAACTCAAAGCTATTTTAACTGCATTTGTTTCGACTGAATTTATCAAGATCACACTTTAATCCCGCAATGTACTAAAAACATACAAAATACATGCTTGTTGCTGTTAACAAATTCCTTACGGCACATGGTGCTGGAAGGACATTACTTTTTATTATTAATATAAAGCTCTTAATTTCCTGGCATTGGCTCATTTCATTGCGAGGAACCTCAGTGACATACATGCAGTTATTTTTGTAACAGTTTCAAAGTAATATCCTTGGATATAGGTAATTTTTTGCTTATTCATCCATGCAGTCCCAGGAAAGTGCAATTTATAGAAATAACTTAAGTTTGGTCACCACACACACAAGCAGACACAGATGCACACAGATGCAAACAGATGCACAGAATATGGACGCTACAAATTGGTTTAAGCAGTATTTTTGCTCATTTTGTTCCTTTCATTATAGTGGATTCCAATGCTGCAGAATGGACGCTTGAAAACTGGTCAGTTCTGCCTTCCGGTGTCTCTTGAGAAGCCTCCACAATCTTACTCGGTATTATCTCCAGAAGTAAGTTCCTGAAAATAATTCAAACTTTGGATTATCTTTTTTTCTGTGTTATAGTTAGACAGGTTTACTGCTTGATGGGCAAGGGTGACAGGGTGGTGCAGTAAATTAGTAGACTGCCCTTTCATCTCTGACAACAATATTTGAGTTCCACACCTGCTGACAGTAATTATATATTTATTTGTTTCATATTTGGATGTGCATTTCTTTCGCTTTGGGGAATAGTGGGGAAGTGTTGGAATGATTAGCAGGCTGATAATTAACCTGTTGCACCATGTCATGAATGCTCCTTTTATTGCCAAAAGGTGGGACTGGAATGAAGAGCTTTCATCTCAGAGGTAAGGCAATACCTACCGTGCTATACCTGTGAAGTGCTGTGTGAAATGCAGCACATCAATCGTGTTAGATACAGAAAGTTTATACACATCACATGGCTTTTTTAAAAAAACAAGTTTACTTTGACCATTTCTGCTTTGTGAATGGATAACTAGAGACATAGGGATGAATTTTTCCATTCTCTGAATCATGTGGACAATGGCAAAAGTATGGTGATGTAAAAAAAAGGAAATCAGATTTTGAACTGAAGATTTGACTGGTGAGACAAAATCTTGTTAGTAAGCAGTGAGAGGCTATTTACATGCTCCAACATCTCCTCATTACATATTCTTGCGTCAGCTATATGCAGCTTGCTATTCTCCCACATGTGGAGAGAAACTGGATAGCAACGATCTCTGATATGAAAATCAGGGTGGGTACCTGGCAGCTCCAGCTGACCACATGTCCCTCCAGACCTCCATCTTGCGCAGCATTTCCCAGCATCACAGGGCATGCTCCAGGGCAGTAATCGCCTGCGTCCTTTGTCTATGGAGGTTGGCATTGGACATGCCCCGGCCTCACCACATCATCAAGGCACATCTCCAACTCACTTAGACAACAGTTATCCACTTCAGTGCTGCACTTTGGAGTGCATCAACATCTTGCATTGAATTGCTGCTGCCAGGTTACTGTGCTCGCGAAACAGGTGCCCATCTTGTGGATTGGAGCGGGATCCATCTCGGGGCACTTAGCTTGCTCGTTTAATGCTCCCTCAGTTTGCACCTACTTGGATGTTCACAGGGTCACTGTCTCATTCAGACCTTACCATATATCTGTCTTGCCTTGCCTTTTAGCATAGATACAAAACCAGGAAGCATGTCGCCATTGGCAGCAGTGATCAGCCAAGAGGTGAACAAACGCAAAATACTGAGAATGTGGGAAATCTGAAACAAAAACTGGAGAAACTCAGCAGGTCTGGCAGTATCTGTGGGGAGAGAAACAGAATTATATGACTTTTTTTCAGAACTGGTGAATACACAGCAAGAAGTGGAATTGGGTGAAGGGACGGAGTTGGTTGAAAGGGGAAGGGAAGAAGGATGCAGATGGACATTAGCATCCCTGAATGTCTGGAACTTGCACCTGAAAGGAATAGAAAAAGTTTCTTGTTAAAGTGTTAAATGAGATGAAGCATGAAATGGAACGAGAGACCAAGACAGCTTGGAGACAGTATAAGGTGATGCTGATAGAGAGAAAGGTTGAGAGTGTGCATGTGACAGCGCATGGCACTGAGTGTGGATCTCAGAATGCAGTAGGAGCAGCTGTCTAGTGTTGTATGTCTTGGAAATAGCTGAAATCTTGGATGGGTTCAGAAAATGAAGGATGGAACTTGAGTTGGAATCCGTGTGGGGTAAGGACAAACACTGAGGAAGGAGATGTGCCTGTAACAGCAAGTTTCAGCAAACACTTTATCCAGCACTAGGAGAAAGATGGAAAGCAATGAAGATGAACAATCCAAAAGATGAAAATGGAAATTCCACGTAGAGAAGAAGAGAATTTCTTCAAGGTGGGCATAACTGGAAGCGAAGTGACAGTGAATTAAAACTTGAATAAAGATAAAGTACTGCAGATGCTGGAAGTCTGAAGCAAACACAGAGAATCCTGGAGAAACTCAGCAGGTCAAGTACATCTGTGAAGAGAGAAACAGAATTAACATTTTGAGTCCGATGTGACTTCTTTAGAACGGGATGGGCATGATGCTATACTGCACTGTGCAATGTTGATGTTATTCCTACAGCACGTGCGAGTAAACGTACTGTCTGTGCTTCAACCGGGTAGCCATATCTAAGTCTTAAGTCAAGTTATGTGGCACTATCATAAGTCAGGGGACACTGGCACAGTAAGTCAAAAGCAGTGCCTGATCTCAGTCTAGGGTTTGCACGTGGTTCATCAACTATTGGGACATTCAGAATCTGGGGTGCTGTTTCATTAAAATTCAGGGATTGAGCCACAATCAGTCTTGCAAATACAGTGCAACAAGTCAGGGATTAGTGATAAGTCAGTGGTAGAGCTTCATAGAGATCAAGGTGTTCAACCCTAACATCAGTTAGGGCTATCCTTCCAAGTCAGTCGGGGGGTGGACCATAGTCAGTCTTAAACAATGACAAGATATTCTGCTGTGCTGGGTGTTAGGGAAAGAGTAGCCGTCTCTTAGACAAGGTGCTAACATGGTATGGCACTTAGTAGGGTGAGTCTATGTATCTTCGATCTTGTAGCTGCACTTAGAATAATAGTTGATCAGACCGGTGATCATATAAAGTAGCAACATATTTACAAGTGTGAGCCACTAGTTCCCAGTTATTGTGAATTCAGAGTGAATGAGTTTTTCACAATGTACTTGTGCGTGATTGCACTTGTTCGTGGCTTGCAAACTCCACCACAAAACTTAACTTTTTGTGTGAAATCCCAAAGCTTCCGTGTGAAGTCTCACAGTCTCTCATTTGTGAGCCATGATTGGTGCAGGTCTCTGTTTTTCTGATGCCTGAGGAAGATTTGGCTCAATACGTCCACGTAGAGCAGTACTTGGAAGTGTCGCACATTAGAACTTCATGCCTCAAGTCTGCCACCTTATCTTGTGACAGACGCTCTGTTTCATCCAAACATTTAAAGTACTAGTTAATAGTGAAAGTTTTAGTTGCAAAAAAGACAGACGTAATTAGAAGATTTGGATGGTCCCAACAGGTTGTTCATTATTGCTTTCAGTAACTCCTTTAGGTAAAGATTCACATTGTCACCAATAATGTAATTTCGGCAGCTTCAGCCATTTTTGTAGCTTCCAATGTAAGCAAAGCCAGTTTAGCTGAATCTGCTCAACTGTGATAACAACCTTAACTTTAAACTGCATTCAAGTCTCTTTCCCCTTTCCTGTACTCCTTCTCAGGTAAGTTCTGTCTTTCCAGAACAGGCTTCTCTTTTAGAATTGATTGCTTACTAATTGAAGCTCATTTGTCAGGGACATGAATAGTGTATTTCTTGAGTGAACCTTCACAGGGACATATTATATCCGTTAATATACAGGATCCTGTTACTGTTGCAGGTACCACTGCCTGGAATGAAGTGGGTGGATAACCATAAGGGAGTGTTCAATGTGGAGGTGATCGCTGTATCCTCTGTTCACACTCAGGTGAGAATAAAGCTGTGCCTGATATGCCTTTAGGTATAAAATGAGGCCGCTCCTTTGGAGGATTGAATTTTGCTTCAAATTTGGCTTCATACAGTTTCTCTCTAAATTGAATATGCATTAAATTTGATATATTCCATACTAAATTCTTTGAATTTTGAATGTTTTTATCTATTCATAACTTAGGTAGGGGATAGTGGAGTAGGTCCATGCAAGGAAGGAGGCAAAAAAAAATGCTATTTCAACAATTTTAAATGGAAAGTTTTGATAGAGATTCATGAATTGCCTGTGTGTTTCTAGGTTTTTGCCAGGTGCAGAGGTAAGGGGCTTTAATGAGAAAGAAATGGGATGAGTGAATGTGGACCTAATGGTCTTTTCTCCTCCTGAAATATAACAACTATTAAAGTTTATTGAGAATTAGTCAAAGAGCTCAAAACCTTAAATGTAATAAGGATGGTCCTGCAAGACTCATATGTACAATAAATAAATAAAAATGTACAGGAAGTGGGGAATCTAAAAATGAACACGTAAAGGAGAATTACATATGTATAATAGGAGTAAGACTAAGTTATATACACTTCTGGGAAAACTGTGGAGCACAACTGTGGAGGCCATTCAAAATGGAATTGGCAAAACGTTCCCTTTAGGGTGAAATGTAGGAACACAAGCCCTGAGAACCTTTAATGTCTAGGAATATCCAGGACTGGATATGAAGGAAAATAGAGGCGTTTAAGAGATACAAGGGAAGCAAATCAATGGAGGCTTCAGTGGAGTATGGAAAGTGCAGAAGGAACTTAAAGCAATTAGGAGAGTAAAGAGGGAGGCATGAAAAAAACACTGGTGGGTAGGATTAGGGAGAATCCCAAGATGTTCTATAAGTATATGAAGGGGAAGATGATAACCAGGGAAAGAGCTGGGATCATTATGACCGAGCGGCGATCTGTGCTTGGAACCAGAGGACATAGGTAAAGTGTTAAATGAATACTTCACATCTGTCTTCACTTTGGAGAAGGAGGAAGTGATACAAAATTCAAGAAGAGTGAGTGTGAGGTTCTTGAGCAGTTTTACATAGGGTGTGAGCTCATATTGGATGTTTTGCTGGGGAAATCTATTAAAGATTTTGAAACTTTTGAAGAGATTAAATGGGATGGAAGACTAAAATTGCTTTGCCTGGCTGGTGGGAGCTTTGGCGATGAGCAGCCACTAAACATTATCAAGAATGTGGGGAGAGAAAGTTTGGGAGAAATTTCTTCGTAAAATGGGTTATTGGAGCAGTGAATACAAGAGAAAGTATTAAAGTTCCAGTGTCAATACCACTCCCTGGAATGTGTACAAAAATTGTCGAAACTATTATCAAAATACAGTCCTAGAACTGAGATTGTTCTAAATAATATAAGAAAATAAACTTATATTGCCCAAGTTTAAAAGTTAGCTCTCGTACCCTTTGTGCTTGTAAACTTTGAAAGCAGAGATATGTTTGACATGATTTTTGTTTTTAAAATATGAATTAAACACAGGATCCATACCTTGATAAGTTTTTTGCTTTGGTCCATGCCCTGGAGGAGCATGCATTTCCTGTGCGCATTGGAGATCTGAGAATTCTGGAGAATGATCTGGAGAATGAGCTGAAGAACAGTATTTCGGCCTTGAGCTCAGCTCAACTGGAGCCTGTGGTACGATTCCTCCACCAGCTTCTGGATAAACTTGTCTTGCTGATTGTGAGGCCCCCTGTAATCGCTGGACAGATTGGTATGTCAAATTCATCAATCCTTATTTTTGCTATGAATTTTCTTTAGGATGTGTCTGTAATCATGCAGTTAACATCTTTAGTTGGACACGGACTGCACTTTTACAGCACAAGCATAGATTAACATTAAATTACAAATATTTTCTAGTAGCGTCCTTATTGGCAAATGCGTTGTAAGGTCTGCATGTGTTAACATTCAAAGCTATTTCAATATTAAGAATGCTTCAGTCAAACTCTGAACCTCGCAATGATCTTGATCACTGTACATTGATCACTGAGTTCTGCATGTACGAGTGTGTACATAAATGTCAGTGAAGTAGCTAGCTAATACCTACTGTTTACATTTGTACATAAGCAATGACCTCTTATCTAAGTTTATGGAGGGTGTGTTTTACCCAAGCATTACTCAGAAAAATGTCAGAAAGCAAATTGAAAAATGGGAAGTTTTTGTGGAATTTTAAATAGGATTATTCACTTATACCAGGATTACTGTAATCTACTTTTCAGTAACTAAAGAGTGGCTCATTTCAATTATCAAATTAACAATTACTCATAATAAAAAATAACTTTCAGTAGAAATGCTGCTTTCCACAAAGTAAATTAGCTAATATCTCTCTTGTGCCAGATCCAAGTTGGGCAGGTAAAAATATACAGGACCTAACATTATTTATTAACATATCTAATAGTTGGATTAATATTACCACAAGCCTTTATAACAAAACAACAAGGTGTTGACGGGAGCAGATTCAGACACACATAGACACCAATCCAACCAAGGGGATAATTAAGAGGTGTTAGAAAATTCAAGGCGAGATTGTAGAAGCTGCAAATATTAGTGACGTGGCGAAAGGAGTGGGGAATTCGGGACAGAATTGGAAAATCACAGTTAACGGAGGGTTTTACAGTAATAGGGACGAATGAGGCTGTGGAGAAATTTAAACACAGATGAAAATCTCAAAATGGAGGTATTGGTGGGTGGGAAGCCTTTGGTCAGTGAGCATAGTTGTGTGGAACTTGCTATAAGTTAGGATAGAGTTTTGGATAAGCTGCAAGTTTATCTAGAGTGGAAGATGGGATACTGTTCAGGAGCAGATTGAAATTGTTGAATCTGTAAGTGATAAAAGCATCATTGAGGATTTCAGCAGCTGATGATCTGAGGTGGGGCAAAGATAGACAATGTATAAGAACCTAGAAATAGGAGCAGGAGAAGATCATTCATCCCCTCAAACCTGCCCCACCATTCTATGTGAACATGGCTAATCTGCCCAAGGCTCAACTCCTGTTTTGTACCTGCTTCTCATAGCTCTCAACTGTTCAATATTTGAAAAATCTATCTACCTCCTCTTTTAAAAACTTTCAATAATCTATATTCCACAACTCTCTGGGCTCTCCAGGGTAGAGTATTCTGGACACTCATCATCCTCTGAGAGAAGAAATTCTTTTGCATCTCAGATTTAAATGATAACTATGTCCCTTAGTTTGAGATTCTCCCACTACTGGAAATATCTTCTCAATAGCTACCCTTCAAGAATCACCAGAAACTTGTATATTTCAATAAGTACTTATTCTCCTAAGCTCTAATGGATAAATGCCTAAGCTATTTAGCCACTTTTGATAATTTAACACCTTCATCCCAGTGTAGTAAATCCCTTTTGAACTATCTCCGGTGCCAATATATCTTTTCTTAAATACAAGGATCAAAGCTTTACATAGTACTCTAGGTGCAGTCTCACCAACACCATGTGTCGTTGTTACAAGTCTTCCCTGTTCTTAAGCTCTAACTTTACAGCAATGAAGGTGAAATTTACAGACCCTTGGTGAGACAGCACCTGGAGTAACGTATGCAGTTTTGGTCTCCTTATCTGAGGAAGGATATTCTTGCTATAGAGGGAATTCAGCAAACTGATTCTTGAGATGGCAGGACTGTTG
This sequence comes from Rhincodon typus, assembly GCF_021869965.1. Classification (NCBI taxonomy): domain Eukaryota; kingdom Metazoa; phylum Chordata; class Chondrichthyes; order Orectolobiformes; family Rhincodontidae; genus Rhincodon; species Rhincodon typus. The sequence continues at coordinate 28,801,377 of NC_063341.1, read as the reverse complement.
TATAAGGAGTGATTGAATTGGTTTGGATTATATTTGCTGGAGTTCAGACGAATGAGGGGGGAATCACATAGAAATCTATAAACTTCTAATAGGACTAGACAGGGTAGATGCAGGAAGGATGTTCCCAATCACAGTGGAGTTCAGACCCAAGGGCCTTAGTCTGAGGATATGGGGTAAACCATTTCGGATTGAGATGAGAAATTTCTTCACCAGAGAACAGTGAGTCTTTGGAATTCGCTACCACAGAAAGCAGTTGAGGCCAAAAGATTGATTTCTAGAAAAAAGTTGGATATAGCACTTCTGGCTAAAGGAATCAAAGGATATGGGGGAAAAGTGAAATCCAACAAGGCAAGTGCATGGCGCCCCTGAGCCTGCAATAATATTTACTATAGATTCATTCCATTTTTATCATCACCTTGTTTCTTTATTCTGATCACACATTCAAGATCAAAAATTGTGTTTGCTTTTATAAGGCCATACCTAGTAACGCCACTGGTGCCTTCCGCATCAAAGCCTGCTTCTCCACTCTGACTAGAATGTTAGCATTTAAGCTGCATTTTCTTTCCTTGTCTCACTTTCAAATTGTGTTATTTTGCATTTTTCTACATTAGATTACACCCTTCACTTATTTGTCCAATGTGTTAGTTCATTTTTGTCCTCAAGCCTTTTTCTTAAACAGTTAAGCTTTCAGTGATATGGACAAATTAATTCACCTGCCAAAAAATAATTCAGTTGTTGATACATTGTCCACTATATTTCATGAGAAGAATTTGACTTGGTTGTCGTGTACATAATTTGTAACAGTGTCAATCTGGGACTTTTATTGTGTGACTTTTAGAACATGTGCTGCCATTTCCACCATAAATAGTGGAAACTGGGGCAGAATTTTATAACCACTCGCTGTTGACTTTGGAGAAGACATTAGGGGAACTAAAATTTCTGAGTGGCACTTCCTGCACAGCTACAATTTTTAGGATAGGAAGGAGGTCAGCTTGGCTTTGGGTAATGGTGAGGAAGTCTGGCAGGTTTTCCTTCTTGGATCTTGAGTGAGAACTGGAGCAGGAGTGTCTCCATCAAGGATCCCTTCTTCTGATTGGGATCCAGCCTTTGAGATCTGCTCTCCCCCCACCAACAGACATTCAGATTGGCTGGCTGCTTTCTAGGGAAAGATGTCCTCCTTGCCTCCATCCAATTAATACTACACCGAATGGCTGCTGGGTGCCAGGAACTGTGTGCATTCCCCATTGACTTTTTTTAGTGATGGAGTGGGATTCGCAACCAGCTGGAAATTTCTGGCTCAGGAGGACAATAAGGTAAACTAGTTTCTACAGAGACAAAAACACAAACTGATTGGATTTCCAGGAAAAAAAAAATGGAAGTTTAGTGTTTGAAAAAGAATAGGTTATAAAGATTATGGAAGTGGAGAGAGAAATAATGCAGGAACAAAGAGGGCAGCAATTGTTTGTCTTTCTTTTTAAGTTGTAGTCAGGCATTGAATGCATAAAGCTCAGGAACAAAGCTGGCACTGACCTCTGAAAATATCTATGACTAATATTGTTGTTTGTTCCATTGTCAGATTTTATGAACTTGAAAACTTAATGTTATCCAACCTAGGGTTTAAGACTTTCCCTGAAAGGCTATGATTAAAGACATGTGGGCCTACTTTTGCTCCTAATTCATATGTTTGAAAACAGCAGTTTCATTGTCTGCGATTGTAACCTTCTGTACACTTTTTTAAAATCCTTTAGTAAATATGGGACAGCCATCATTTGAGGCAATGACATCCATTGTTAACAGACTTCACAAAAACTTAGAAGCAAACCAGGACCAGCATGGCAGAAACAATTTGCTGGCATCCTACATTTACTATGTTTTCCGTCTCCCGAGTACAGAGTCGAATCCCTCGTCACCAGGTGAGAGCAGAATTTGAGCACCATTCTTTAATGTGTCCTTCACTAAAAAAGAGCAGGGTAATATAAAAGCATCAGTTACCTAGAAATGCCATCTCAAATGATGTCCGAGAGTGCAAAATAAATTTAAACTTGCCTCGTGTCTTCACGGAAGACAGTGACATTTTGGTACTGTCACTGAACTTGCAATCCAGAGGCCCGGTTAATACTTTGGGGATATGGATTCAAATCCCACCATGGCAATGAAATTCAATTAATAAAGTCTGAAATGAAGTCTCAATAATGCTAACAACTATGTGTATTTGCTGCAAAAAGCCATCTGGCTCATTAATGTCCTTTAAGGAAGGAAATCTGTAATCTTTACCTGGGGTGCCTATGTGGCAAATCCACACAAATGTGGTTGACTCTTAACTGCCCTCTGAAATGGTTCAGCAAGTCACTCAGTTCAAGGGCAATTAGGGTGACAAATGCTGACCCTGGTTATTTCATGAAAACATTAAAAAGTTTTTACTTAGTTTACCATCACAAAGGTTGAACACTGCACTGCTTTCTAGTTGATAACAGACAATATGTTCTGTTGTGTTTTTTCTTGGGTTTTTTTAATATTTATCACCCTTTTCCTCATGTAATTCCTTAACTAATGTGTTGCAAGCCCTCTTTACCCATTTCCAGGCACACTGCCCCTAGCCAATGTATATGTCCATTTTATTCGTTTTTAGTTGTATTATCAATTGATGTGAGTGACTTGGAAGAAGTGGTGAAACTTGCTGCATTACTGACAAACTAGAATCAAAAAGGAGATGCTGACTAAAACAAACTCTATTAGCTCCAAGGTTTATAGCTAGTCTTCCTAGCATTAGATTAATAGTCACTGATGAATCGTGTTCTGCACACCCACCTTAAGAACATGCACTCCATTTCAGACCAAGTTCCCCAAATTGAAAGTGACTGATCTATATCATTATTTATCCACCTGACAAATAGTTTGAGTTTTGTCAAACATTACAGTTGCAAATTTACATATTGCTCATACCCTGTCTTGAGTTGCATCAGCTGAATTTGCAGTGGCTTTGAAATTGCGCACTGATCATGATTGAATCCTTGGCACAGGTCCCGGTGGCTGTGTGTTGGGTGGATCTATGCATTATGCTACAATGGCACGCTCAGCTGCAAGGCTGGCCAGCCTGAGTCTTAGTCGGTCCCGGAGCCTCAGTAACAGCAACCCTGATATCTCAGGTACTCCAACCTCACCAGATGATGAAGTGAGAACAATTATTGGCAGCAAGGTAAATGGTCTCCTTCTAATTTTAGGCACTGATGTGTATAATAAAGATTTAAGCTACGTGTGGTATTCAAACTGAATTTGTATTATTAGACATGAAAATCTACTTACGATGAAGTAAAACATAATTGTACGTAATACAATGAGTAGGATAGAATTGTCCTTTTTGTTGATCTTCTTTTCTAATTGAAATTCTGTTCTATGCTACATCTCTAGACCCAAATTTAGATTAGCTGATCACTTTGTATGTTTCCACCCTACCAAATCCTGCGGTAGGAAGCGGCTCCAGGGATTATGCTTTGTATTAATTAGTTTGCTATGTTTTAATTAATGCTTTTAAATAATTCAAAAACTTGATGTAAAATCTGCTATTTTTGATACTGGCATTTCATTGTGCAATTTTAACTTTTTTCAGTCACTAAAAATTCTTCCATAACAGTTCAATCGCTTAGCTTATATATGAACTGCCTAGTTCTAACTCATGGAGACCAGGAAATTTTGACTTGTACTCTTTACTGTGTTAACATATTGTAACACAAGACTGTTTGCTTGGTACTGAACAAAAAAAATCAGTGAGTTATACTCACAGATCATTGCCTACTTGAAAAGTATAGGCGTGGTAATCACATGGGAATTAATACCTAGTTCTACCTTGTTGCTGTTTCCCTTTACCCCTTTCAACCTCTGTGATCAAATCAAAGAATGACCACTTTGAGCAAGTTGCTTCCCATTTAAATGGACTCAAACCTCAGAAAGAGTCAACACCTAATGGCAAGGATGGGAGAAAATTACATTTTTGTTGTGGTTAAGCTGTAGCAGATTCTTTAAATACACCTTCCTTGTACTTTGTATGTTTTTGCAGAAATTAAGGCACCATCCAGCTAAATGTTTTTAAATTCCCTCTCCCATCTGCTTCGTTCACTTGTTCAGGGACTAGATCGTTCCAATTCCTGGGTTAATGCTGGTGGCCCAACTGTCTCATGGAGAAGTCCCCCCAGATCAAGCACTGAAGTAATGCAGGTGGTTTCAGATGCTAATATATCTCCTTCAGGATATTATTTTACAGTTTAAAATTTTATTTTCATCCATTTCCCATTATTTCCATTATATGAGTATTCTGGACTTTAGTCCTCTTGAGTTTTGCTAGCATTTGCCTGTGATCAGTAGTTTCATTTTTGTAAATTATCAGTTATTTCATTTTAAGACCATTTTCCACAACTTTATGCTCGAGTCCTTGTGCATGCTGTTGTATAAAAATGCATGGAATACTTGGTGCATTATCACATGATCACACAGTGGTATGGTATGTATTTTTTTCGATGCTACAAAGTTAAAAAATTAACAATCCTACATTAATTCAAGAGGGAGATGTGTTTCACTGTTTATTTAATAACTTATGTCTCACTTTTTAACAGTTGTATCATTCGCAGGGGTGTTGAAAGTTCTTTGAACTCACTGTTTCCAGGCTGTTTTAGCATGTTTGTACCAATGAATTCTGAGAAAGTAACATTTCAGGGCATTATAGTTTACTGGTGTATATAACCCTTACATGTAAGGCTTAATTCAAGATTTCAAATTTCTGTCACTGCTAGTGACACTCCTGTTTCGAGTCGTAGTCACTTTAGTGTTGCACAGATGAAGGTGCAATCGCATGAAAGAAATTTGAAAGAATAGTATTAGTTGTTGTTTTATTGTTTTTCCACACTTGACCTAGACATTCTTTAAAAATTTTTTATATCCACTTTTAAGCTTTACTGAAATCCTAGATATATTACTGCAATTGAATTGAAGCATCTTAACTTGTGCCTCGTGCCACATCCACATGAGTCATCAATCACCGTCATTTATGGACAAAGAAGTTACCAAAAAAACATGATTTGTTTTGTTATCGCAGCGTCCATATGCTTAGAAATATGTTAGTTAGTGCATTGTTTAAAAAGGACTCCAACTAAACTCTGTTCTCCAGTTTCAAAAATACAGATGAAACTAAATTATTTCAGAAAAGCTTCTGTTGTTTGTTTTGGTCAAACTCTGTAAGTAGTTTGTTTTTTTCAACAAGAAGTATGTGACATTAAGGTATGTGTTAAGATAAGCTGGAAATAAACTTCAATATAGATGTGGAGCAGAGTGTGAAGGGGTGAACATCTCCAGCCATAATTTCTGATGAGTCCTAGACTAGTTGATGTAAAGTGAGGGTTACACGCTACTTCTACATCAAGAGGATGGAAATAGACATCCAAAATGCTTGAGAATAATGAATTGAAAATGGGACATTTTAATCAAGTAGTTTACATGAACATTTCATCAGCTCAGAGTTGAATTGTGTGTGTTACATGTTCATCCAAATCTATTTTCTTCATGTTGTGACCTGTGTTTTTGTGAGTTGAGCTGCAGAATACCGGAGCACTGCATAACAACAAAGGTTTGTGTGTAAATCTTTCTAATCTGTTTGCACTGTAATTTCACATGTATAACTGATCCCAGTGAGAAAGAAGAGAAAGCTGTACAATGTTCTAATTTGTAAATTGTAGAAACATGCTTAGCTGATATTGCTGGACAAGAAAAACAAGGAAGAAATTGGATGATTATCAAAATTCAAAAGCATAAAATAGAAGATTATGTATGTCTGAAATTACTGATTAGGTAGTGCTAAGCTTGGGTTTTCAAAGCATGAAAATTGTAAGACAGTAGGACATAAGCTATAGGAATAAGAATTGGTCAAATGATCCCTCAGGCCTAAATTGTCATTCAAAAAGAAAATGCTGATCATCGACCTCAACTCCACTTTCTTGTCTTATCCAAATTCCCTTGATGCTGTGTGTTTCCAAAAATCCATATATCCCAATTTAGTATATACTCAATGACTGACTGAGTAGAACATTCCAAAGATTTGCAGCAAATACATGAAGAAGTTTCCTCTCATCTTGGTCCTAAATGGCTGACTTCTTATTATATAATTCATAAGGAAATGGCGATATTCGCTGATGATTGCACAATGTTCAGCACCATTTGTGACTCCTCAGGTACTGAATTAGTCTATGTTTGAATCAAACAAGATCTGGACAGTATCCAGACTTAGGCTGAGAAGTGGCAAATAAAATTTGCACCAGATGAATGCTAGGCAATGATCATCTCCGATAAGAGACAATCTAAGCACCACACCTTGACGTACAATGATGTTACCATCATTGAACATCCTTGGATTTACCATTGACCAGAAACTCAACTGGACTCACCACATAAACACAATAGCAAACACAAGAGGAGGTCAAAGGCTCGGAGTACTCTGGCAAGTAATTCACCTCCTGATTCTCCAAAGCTTGGCTGTCATCGACAAGGCACATCAGGAGTGAGATGAAATACTCCCCACTTGCCTGACGGGTGCAGTTCCAACAATACTCGAGAAATTTGACACCATCCAGGACAAAGCAGCCCGCTTGATTGACACCACATCCAAAAGCATCCACTCCCTCCACCACTGACGCTAAGTAGCAGCAGTGTGCACTATCTACATGATGCACTGCAGAAATTCACCAGAAACCCTTAGACAACATCTTCCAAACCCATGACTACTTCTATCTGGAAAGGCAAGGCCAGCAGATACATGGGAACAACACCACCTACAAATTCCCCTCCAAGCCACTCACCACCCTGACTTGAAAAAGTATCCTTCACTGTCAAAATCCTGGAATTCTCTCCCGAATGGCATTGTGGTTCTACCTACAGCACATGGATTGCAGCGATTCAAGATGGCAGCTCACGATCACATTCTCAAGGGCAGCTGAGGACTGGCAATAAATGCTGGCCAGCCAGCAGCACTCTCAATCCACAAATGAACTTTGTTTAAAAAAATGCCTATTATCCCTAGTTCTCCACCGTCCAGGTGGGGGAAACAGTCTTTCATGATCTATTTCATAAAGTCCTGCTAAGAATTTGATAATTCACCAAGATTTCATTTGTCTAAACACCAGAAAATTTAGCTCCATTCTGTTCCATTTCTACCTATAGACCTACTCTGTCTTCCCCAAAATCAATTTAGTGAACCTTTGTTGCACTATCTCTGAGAGAACTACATCGTTAGGTAAGGAGACTGTCACAGTACGCAGTATGCCAGGTGTGGTTTCACCAATGTTGTATATAATTGAGACAAAATTTCCTTACTCTTGTTATCTAACTTTGTTGGAATGGAGGCTGCGACTTATGCCTTCCAATTTGTTTACTGTGTTGCCATATTAACTTCCCATGGTTTGCCTCTAAATTCTATAAATGCTGCAATATTTATTAATCTCTCACCTTCTTTAAAAATAAGTTCTGCTTTTCTATTTTTCCTATCAAAGTGGATAACTTCACATTTCCTCACATTATACAGCATCTGCCACATTATTGTCCAATCACTTACCCTGTCTGTATCCTTACATAGCTTCTTTGTGTCTCCTCACAACTTAATTTCCTGCCTAGGTTTGTATAATCAGTAAACTTAGATACATTACACTGAGTCACCTCATCTATGTTGTTGATGTAATTATAAATAGTTGAGGCCCAAACACTTATCCTTTTGACAACACACTCGTTACATCCTCCCAATCTTAAAATGCTGGCTTTATTCCTACTCTTTGTTTTCTATCTGTTAACTAATTCACAGTCCAGTCTAATATATTATCCCTAGTTTCCTTCATCTGAATCTTGTGTGGAACCTCTTGTATGGCTTCTTGCTGAATACCTTTTGAAAATCTAAGTATACAGCATCCACAGGTTCTCTCCAATCGATCCTACTAGTTAAATCCTTAAAAAATTCTAATATGTACGTCAAACTCAGTTTAATTTTTATAAAACCAAGCTGACTCTACATAATGATTTTATGATTTTATGATTTTCTAAGAGAAGAGAAGAATGAGGAAGGACTTTGCAGTTCTGAGGTTCTGTATAAAAATAAGTCACTTATATGGAAGAGAAAAGAACATTAAAACATCATTCATCATAATAGTTTTGATTAAAATGGCAATAGGAATATGTGATAGAGTAAATCAGAAAGAAGAAATGGTTGTCAATATATAAGTACATGTAATTTTTGAAAGCTCATTAGTTGATACACTTGAACAATCAGGAAGAATAAAATTAACTGACTTGGGTATGTAGGTAATCAACTCAACACAGATGATGTACACAAGAAATGCAATATTTTGTTTAATGCGCACTTCAATGGAATAGTTTAAACAAGAAATACTGTACCTGATGTTCCAATCAATTTTAAAACAAATAATATCAGTAACAAAGCAACATTAGAACATAATATGTCATTCAAATTCTTGTTCTGCTCTCAGTTCAGTTTTAGTAAGTAAAACTTTAGTAAGTAACATCATTACCCCTGTTATGGATGTGAAATTACAGTCATAGTTTTTGGAATATAATTTGGCAGAAGGTATTTTATGCTCTCAACTCCTCTGCATTTGCTTTAATAAATTCATTTATGCCATATCTGACTTCACCAATCTATTACCAACATTCATTCCACTCCATAGGCGATGGACCGAAGTAATCGCATGTCATCGCATACCGAAAGCACAAGTTTCTTACAAACGTTAACAGGACGATTACCAACTAAGAAGGTAGTGCACAGTACTATTGTGTGAGGCAAGTGAGGAAGGTGGGATAAATCTATTCCAGGAAGTCTTGAATGTTATCTTTAATGTTGCTTGATCAGATCTAGGAGATTATAGCCCTGATCAAGTTGAATTTTGCTGAGGAATTTGTTGCAGCATTTGTAGTCTGCAGTGTGCTAACTCAGTTTATGTATTACATTGTGTGTAACTGCACTGGTAGATTGTCATAAATCATCAGAACACAATCAGTGAGCTGATTCACATCTCAGATAATTGCATCTAACTTTAAACATCATTTAAAAAAACTTCCTTTAAGCAAACATCAGAATGGTGATTTCTCCTTGCCTGAACAATTTGTTATTGGGGACATATTCTCAGCAAATTTGTGGTTAATTATAATCCATATCTAAAAATTTGATTGGGCATATTTTTAACAGTTGCCGTAGTGGCTGATATTTTAATACACTAATGATATTGAAGTTTATAATGGAATCATTAAAACTCATTCAACAACGGAGACATTTTGTACATTTCACAGCCTGTGATAGTTCTTCCCTTACAAATGCCAAGAGGATAAAATTGAATCTGCCTTTAAGCAGTGAGTAAATGTACCCAAGTGACGCATTAAGTCACATCAATACAGGCGGTCTCAGCTTCATCTTTGGGCTGCACTAAGTTAATTGTTCACGGTGAGAACAACATTAGGGATGCCGTGTAAGACTCAGACCTGCAGTAGCTGGAAATCTGAAACAAAAATAGAGTGTGCTGGAGAAACACAACAGATCTGGCAGCATTTGAAGTGGGAAATGTTTTGAATCCAGTGACCCTTTATCACTTGGTTAGGCCTCACAGCGCCAGGGACCCGGGTTCGATTCCACCCTCGGGTGACTGTCTGTGTGGAGTTTGCACATTCTCCTCATGTCTGTGTGGGTTTCCTCTGGGTGCTCCGGTTTCCTCCCACAGTCCAAAGATGTGCAGGCTAGGTGAATTGGCCATGCTAAATTGCCCGTCGTGTTCAGGGATATGTAGATTAGGTGGGTTATGGGGGATAGGTCTAGGTTGGATGCTCTGAGGGTTGGTGTGGAGTTGTTGGGCCAAAGGGCCTGTTTCCACACTGTAGGGATTCTATGAAAATATAGCAGGAAAATCATTTCAGAAATTTCCCTTGCTACAGTAGAGCAATTCTAACTTAATGGATTAAACAGTAAAAGCTGTGAGAGATCTAGAAAATCAGATATTCAGATGAAGAATAAATCTTGTTGATTTCACTTGTGGATCCTTCTTGTAGATCTGCTGTTCCGTAAGTTTCTTCATGTCAAGTGGAAGCCCACATTTTCATCATCCCAGGTGTCCAGCTTGCAAATGTAATGGAATGAAATCCAGAGCCAAGTAGGATTCAACTCCTCAAACTACTTTGTCTTCCCTTTATCTCCCTCATAGATAACAGCATACCGTTTCATGAGATATATTGCTTTAAGCAAAGCTGTACCTTCATACTCATTGTTTTACAAACAGATTTGAATATTGTACAAAAATAGACGCACGTAGAAATTCAGCTGGAACTGAAAAGAAAACCACAAGATTGACAATACTTAATTTATCGTCTAGTTATGCTTGTAGGGTTCAGGCAGAACGAGTCTGTCCTTATTCTGGAAGAGCTTTTAATTCTTACTATGTTGTGTGACTCAGCTATTACATGAGGAACTGGCGCTGCAGTGGGTTGTGAGCAGTGGGAGTGTGCGTGAATCTGCTTTACACCAGGCCTGGTTCTTCTTTGAATTAATGGTGAGTAGAATAGCATTAAACAACATCTTTGTGAACTCTACAATTTAAAATTTAAATCCTGCTAATGCTTCCTGAATATGAGCTGAAAAAGAAATTTGTGGAAATTTTTCTTTGCTTTGACGATTTAATTTCTGAGTGCACTTAGGATTTTAGCTCCACCCCGACACAGAATATCCTAAATCACAAATGACCCTTGTTCCCACCAAAAGTGGAAATGATTCCACAATGTGAACATGATCCCTATATGCTGAATGAGCCTTGTTCATGCTATGGATTTGCAGTTACATTAAAATTCAGTTCCACAGCTATCCTGGCAGAGAGCCTTCCAGGTTGGGTGAGAGGCTAGTTTAGGCCTTCAATTATGAAATTAGTTTTATTTTATTGGCATGATAATTTAAGAGCTCAGGCATCAGGACTGTTCTACTTTGTTTCCTAAAGCATGCGTCTACCCATTTTATATTAGGTAATGTTACCTTGTGAAAGTAATGCTGTTATATAAATGGAGGCTTCTTTGAAATTGTGTGAGGTTAGCTCATGTGACAGCCATCTCTCATTTAGCTCAGTTTACCTTTGGGGGAAGCGCTTATTGGCGCTCTCTGTTTTAATCAATGAACTTGGAAAACCATTGGATAAGTAAGTGTGATTATAGCTATTAAGAATCTGAATTTTGAGCAAGATCTCTAGACATACAGTTATAACACTGGCATCTACTTGGCATCATGCAAAATTGCTTAGTTATGTCCTGTGCACTAAAAGGACAAAATGAACCTAGGCAATTACTGCCCTATCAGACTACTTTTGATTATCAGCAAAAGTGATGTAAGATATTAACTACACTGCTAGCAAGTGACACATATGCAACAATAACTTGTTTATTGATGCTCAGTTTCAGTTCAATCACTGATCTTCTGACCTCATTACAATCCTGGACTAAATGTGGACAAAAAAGCTGAATTCAGAAGGGGAAGTGAGGTGACTGCCTTTAATATAGGCAACATTTGGCTGAGTATGGCATGTAGGAAACACTGGAGTGTTAGAAACCTTGCTGATTATTCATTATTTTCAGTTTTATTCTTTTAGTGATTTTGGTTTGGGACTAAAGATGACTTGTGGATTTTGTGAAACTGTTCGTGGTGAAAGGAAAATAACAGACGAAATAAGCTTTTGTTTGTTTGTGAGGCCAGGCCTGAAGGCTAATTGCAGGCTGAGCCTTGGCCAAAAGTGATCCGATAGATGCAGTGACCCCAGGAAGAACATTGTTTCAGCAGGTCTGGAAGAGACGCATGTTCTAGCAGATGGCTGTTGCTAAATGGTAATTGAGGCCTCAGGAAGTGACGATCAGTCTGTCAGGGTGGAATCAATGTTTGAGTTGTTTTTGAACTGTATTTTCTGGGGGGATGTCAGCTTGGCTGCTAACAATACAACATGAAGTTTTCTGCCCAATCTCCCAAACCAGCTTCCAGAAGCCTAAAGAGTATAAAGCTGAGTTAGAAGTATTACTACCTTTACCTGAATCAGCTGAAAAGGTGATTCTGGTCAACATTTCAGAAAAGCAACCAAGGAGTACACATTTATACCTGTGAAACAATTAATCACAACACCCATTTAAATAATATGATCAGTTTTGTTATTTTCTTCTATTAATTCCCTTAACTGTGTTTGTTTGCCTGTCAGTCTTTTGTGAGAATGGGGGCTGAAAACAAATATTTAGGGTTTAAAGCATAGCCTCAGTCAGTTTACCTTGTTTAATTTTTCTTATCTGCTAAAGCTATTGTGTATTTAATAAGTTTTTAAGTCTTGTTTGAGATACAAGACTAGTGTCTGGAATTAATTGTTCACAAAGTCTGGGAATGGTCATTCAAAACCCTGTTTAGGAACCTTTGGAGTAACAATTTGGATCTATGGTGGTTTAATTTTACTGTGTTGCAAATGCAGAGGTAGAAGTCTGATTTGGTTCAGCTGTCTGACTCTATGTTGTAACAGAAGCCAATGGAAATTAAAGGTAAAGCTCTCTGCTAGTTGTTGTTATACCCAGCAGAATGGTGGATGGTTGTTGTTATTGGATGACAATCATCTCAGCCACAGGACATCTCTGCAGGAGTTCCTCAGGACAGTGTTCTCGTACCCACCATCTTCAGCTGCTTCTCAATGACCTTACTTTCCTCATGAGGTCAGAAGTGGGGATGTTCGCTGATGATTGCACATACACAGCATTAATTGCAGCTCCTCAGATACTGAAGCAGTCTTTGTACAAATACAGAAAGACCTGGACCAACAGTCAGTCTTGAGTTGACAAGTGGAGGGGAAAGTAACATTTGCAGCCCACAAATGCTATGAGGAGATAATGATGTAGTGTTAATTGCACTGGACTAGTAATCTAGAGACCCAGGTAAATGCCACGGATTGTTGGAGTTTGAATTCAGTTAATACATTTGGAATATAAAAAACTAGCCTTAGTAATGGGACCGATGAAACTGTCATTGCTTGATTGTTATTAAAACTATTCTTGTTTGCCTTTGAAATGGCTGAGAAAGCCTCTCAGTTCAAGCGCAACTAATGATGGGTAACATATGCTGGTCTTGCCAGAAAATGTCCTTATTCTGTGAAAGAATAAAGAAAAAGAAAAGTGCCAGGCAATGACCATCTCTAACAAGTGTCACAAAGTTGCCAAGTACTTATGAATTAGAAGGCAGGAAGTTAGAATTTGTCGGTAAAAATGATTGTGGGGGAAAAGAGTGCTGCGGTCACTTTAAAGGATTTGTGCTTTGTATGTGCGTAGAGATTTTTAAAATGGAGGTCTGTGAGTAACTGGAGGGTGCAATTACAGAACGTACTTGAAATGGGAACATTTGTAGCAAAAGGGCCTTACAGGTGAAAAGCAAAACCTCACTTGTTTTGATGTTTTGACGACAAGTTCAAATTTAACCAATCAATTTAAACCAAGCCCTTAGAAAATAAAAACCTATTAAATTTAAATCCAATTGTGTTGACAGCCTGAACCCAATAATATTGTGAGAATTTGTCGGTGGTATTTTAAGGTGGTATCGTCGGTGGTATTTAAGAAAGTGATTTTTGAAAATTGGCAGAGAGAGAGGGAGAGAGGCAGCTGCCATAAGACAACACCTTTTGTTCTCAGAGAAAGCCCATCTAGTTTAAAGGTACCATGGTAGTTTAGTTAAAAGGCTTCATTGAAGCAATTACAGAAAAATATCTGTAAAGGAAGATCGTCAGGAAAAAGGCTGGAGAAAGCAGGCGGTTCCAGAAGACAGTCTCTGTGAACTTGGAGAGATTAAGTTTCAATTTATTGTGTTGTTATTAATTGGATTTATTAAGTGGGACTTGTGTTTAGATGAACAGTATTCCAGGAGAATTTAGTTTAGCTATGGAGTAGTTAGTATAAAGGGGGGAAATTGTTCAGTTTGTTAGTATCTCTTTTAATTTGTTCATTATTAAGGTTAAATAAATAAATTGTTACTTGTTATTTATAAAGTGGATTAGGAATTTCCTTTAACCATTAATTTAACAGATTATGAGAGGAGAGGCTAGCTTTTCTGGGTGTTTCGGGGGTAACTATTAGAAGGGAACCTCCACTTGCATAGTAGCAGTTTGGGGCTTGTGTCAGTTTAAGTATTAGAAGGGTTTGGCCATTCCCCCTTCATAACAGATATACCAAATTAACAAACTTCCTGCTTTCCAATTCATAAATACTTCGCAACTTCGCAACACAAGAGCATCCAACGTTTGACATTTAATGGCATTGCCATCACTGAATCCCCACCATCAACATCTTGGGGGTTACCATTGAACAGAAACTGAACTGGATAAGACATATAATTACTGTGATTACAAAGGCAGGTCAGAGGCTGGGAATTCTACAGCGCAAAGCCCACCTCCTGACCATTCAGAATTTGTTCACTATCTACAAAACACAAGTTAGGAATGTGATAGAATAATCCCCAATTGCCTGGATGAGTGTAGCTCCATCAGCACTCAAGAGGCTTGAAACCATTCAGGAGAAAGCAGCCCATTTGATTGGCACCCCTCTAATACAACCAACATACAGTGGCAGCAAAATGCACTGCAGCAATGCACCAAGACTTCTTTAACAGTACCTTCCAAATCCATGACTTCTACTGTCTAGAAGAGCAAGGGCAGCATGGTGGCTCAGTGGTTAGCACTGCTGCTTCACAGTGCAAGGGACCTGGTTTCAGTTCTACCCTCGGGCGACTGTCTGTGTGGAGTTTGCACATTCTCCCTGTGTCTGTGTGGGTTTCCACTGGGTGCTCCAGTTTCCTCCCACACTCCAGAGATGTGGATTGCCCACAGTGTCCAGGGATGTGTAGGTTAGGTGGATTAGCCAAGGGAAGTGCAGGGATAGAGGGATAGAGTAGGAGGTGTCAATCCGGGTGGGATGTTCTTTGGAGAGCCAGTGTGGACTTGTTGGGCCAAATCGCCTGTTTCCACGCTATCGGGATTCTGTAGATGGGAGCAAGAAGCTATGCAAGCCACACACTGTTCTACCTTGGAGCTGTATTACTGTTCCATCATTGTGACTGGGTCAACATCCTGGTACTGTCTCCCTTAACAGTACTGTGGTGTACCGACACCACATTGAATTCAGTGGTTCAAGAAGGCAGCTGAACACCATCTTCTGCAGGTCATTTATGGATGGGCACAACAAATGCTGGCGTATCCAACAATTGGATATGTTTTTGAAGAGAGAAGTAATTGAGTGAGTTAGTCAGTTGGTGGTTGCTGGTGGGTCAGTGGGGTTGAGGATATAAGAATAAAATGATGGACTTTATGGTGCGGATAGCATTTTCCAATTTCCAGAAGTTATTGCACTGATTTTGTCTCTATACTTGAACCAAAATGTACTGCAAGTTCTTTTTAATATTTACATCTAGAACTAATGTTTTGTGTAATGTGTTACTTATTGAACAGGTGAAAAGCATGGTGCACCATTTATATTTTTCTGACAAACTTGACACGTCAAGAAAAGCCCGATTTCCAGAAAGATTCATGGATGACATCGCTGCATTGGTTAGCATGATTGCAGGGGATATAGTGACAAGATTTCAGAAGGTATTGGCTGAACTTATTCTTATTTCAATTTTTACACATGTGAGCATATCAGCCAGGTAGAACCACATTTGACTCCTGGTTCATGCTGTACTTACTGTTTTATGTCAGGGGAAGAGTTCATAAGCTAAGAAATGCGAGCCAAGAGTAGGCCTTTCAGCTCTTTGGACCCACCTTACCATTCAGTATAATCATGTTTGCTCTTCTACATGAACTCCACCTCTCCAAGTTTTTCCCATATTCCCTAATTCTTTGGTATCCAAAAATCAATCGATTACCATCTTGTATATAGGAATAGAACCACTTGGGGTACTTCTGGGTTGAGGAGCAAAATGATCAGGCAGAATTCCTTTCCCTGGTTGTTATCCAGTGAGTCCAGTTAAAGTGTAACCCAGTGTGGGTTTACTAGTGATTGTGGTGGACACGGTTTTTCCTTTTATTGTCTGGGCTGAAGCATGAAGAATGACTTTATTGGACAGGGTACAGAATTTTGGCTGGCAAATATAGACCCATTCAAACATAAGTAAATGTCTTCAGAGATGATTGGGAGAATGGTGAGGAAAAGGTGTTAAATTTAATCCAGGCAGCAGATCAATTTGTTGCATTGGGCTTGTTTTTTTCTTTATTCGTTCATGGGACATGGGCGTTGTTGGCCATGCAGCATTTGTTGCCCATCCCTAACTGCCCAGAGTGCAGTTAAGAGTCAACCACATTGCTGTAGGTCTGGAGTCACATGTAGTCCAAACCAGGTAAGGATGGCAGTTTCCTTCCTTAAAGGACATTAGTGAACCAAATGGGTTTTTCCGACAATTGACAATGGATTCATGATCATCGTTAGACTCTTAATTCCAGATTTCTTTTTTTGAACTCAAATTCCTCAATCCGCTGTGGTGGGATTCGAACCCAGGTCCCCAGAACGTTACCTGGTCTCTGGATTAACAGTTCAGCAATAATACCACTAGGCCATTGTTTACCCCCATTTTGGGCTAAATTTACGCTAGGTGAGTTTTGGACTTAGTGGAAAATTTTATGTGTGTTTTTATGATATGCCCAGTACAAGTAGTGTTCCTTGAATTCCGAGTTACAAAGGAATGCTCATGGTGTAAATAAATTTTTTCTTTATTTTTAGGATATAGAACTGATTGAGCGACTAAACGTCAGTCTTGCATTTTTTCTCAATGACTTGTTTTCAGTGATGGATCGTGGTTTTGTCTTTTCCCTAACGAAAACCTACTGGAAGCAGGTAATGAACATATACCCACCTACCTTTTCAGAGTGAAAAGACTATTAAACAATTTGACTTTTTAAAAATAGCATTTGTCCTTACTGCCTAGTAGCTAGAGCATAAAAGAACTCCTGACATTTAAGTGTAATGCTGAGCCACACATACCAGGAAGATCCTCAGATTTATTCTATAGTCAGCTGGCTGACAACAAACTGGACAACATCAGACCCATGCTGTCATTGGAATGGTGAGAGTTGGCTCAGTTCCTAGAATAATTGAAATGTAAAATATTCTCCTCATGCCCACTAACTTCCGTTGTCCCACTCAGCAGAAAATTAAGAAGTATTACGCATAATTGGAAAATCAATTGTACAGGAAACAGACAAGTCGGTTTGAAATTATTTGGGTTAACTTTTCTGTGAGCAACAGTTTTAAAATAGTGAAATTGATAGTAAAATTATTTAGGTATGATAACAAAAGAAAGAATTTGCAGTCACAGCAATTTTTTTTCTTGCATAGTTTGTCAAGATATTCCAAATTATTTTATATCCGACATTTACTTTTTGAAATAAACACAAAACTGCACTTGTTGAAAATCTGACTCAAAAACACAGAGTGCTGGAGAAACATAGCAGGTCTGGCGATATCCCTTGAGGGTCACTGGACTCGAAACATTACCTCTGTTTTCCTCTCAACAGATGCTTCCAGACCTGAGGTGTTTCTCCATTACTTTTTGTAATATAGTTACTATTAGCAATTTGAACAAACTTTCTCACATGTTAGCAAAAAAAACTGCCAAACAGAAGGCCTCATTTTAATTGAAATTGTTACTATTATAAACAATTTATTTATTTTATTGAAACTGCAGATCTGTGCCCTTAGGGTTTATTTATTTATTTTTGCAGTGATTTTATTATTTAAAAGTTGTGTCTACTATTTGTCTAGGTTTCTTCAAAGCTTTATGCGTTACAGACTCCAAGTATGCTTGTGTCATTGAGATTGGACTTCCTGCGAATCATCTGCAGTCATGAGCATTATGTTACACTGAACTTACCATGCAGTCTTCTTACACCTCCATCCTCTCCATCCCCCTCTGTGTCTTCGGCAACAAGTCAGGTACATTTTTCACTGGCATGTGATTATTGAAGTGTTTTTTTCTTCAGGAAACCTTCAAAAGCTACCAGACAGAAGGTTATTGGATAAGATTAAAGAAGGTGAATTTTACAGTGTATAGAAGAGAGGATACAGAATTGGAGGTACCTGTAATTTGTTAGAATGTTCGGAAGTGTCTTGTAGTATCCTACAGAATTCTGTTGTAAGACCATTTCTTTCTACTATGCCTGTCAATAATTTTGATATAAGGCAAGAGTGAATGGGATCCAAACTTGACATGCTATGAAAAAAGAGGCATGGTAAATAATTTTGAGGACCAAAGGAAGCTGCAAAGAGAGAAAGACAAGATGGTAGAATGGACAAAAGATTGTATTTGAAATTCAAAGCCAATAAATATGAGACAGTAAATTTGTATATGAGACAGTAAATTTGTAACTTCACTAAAAATAGTAATTGTACTTTGAAAAGCCAGTAATGTAGAACAGCAGAGGGGTTTGATTTTCATGTTAGCAAGTAGCACCTCTAGTGAATAGTGAATAGTACCATGAAAAGTTGATGAAATGGTGGCGTTTATGGCAAAATTTAAAAAAAAATGAATGAAAGGATATTATAAAATATTGGGAAGACCAAAGGCAATTCCTTTATAACAACAAATTGCAACCCTCAGTTACTGACTCCAAACCTCTTTCACAGCCTTGATGTTATTTTTAATCTGCAGATGAGTTTCCAACCTCTTACCTGCACCATCACTAACACCATCTATTTCCACCTTAATAATATTGCCTGACTCCACCTTTCCCTCAGCTGTTGAAGGCTTCATTCGTTTCTTTGTTACCTCAAGACTTCACTCTGCTAATGTACTTCTGGCCTTCCTTCCACATTCTATCCTAAATAAGCATGAGGGTATTCCAATATTCTGTTGCTCATTCCCTTCCTCACAAAACGTTCTGTTCACTTATCGATATTAAAATTTGTATCCTTGATTTCAGATCCCTCCAGCTTCAGCCTTCTCATCTCCTCCAATTAAACAAGCTTCTGAGATATTTGCAATTGTTTAATTGGTCCTCCCTAACTTTTTAAGTGCCCTTCTGTTCTGACCTTCTTTAAGGTGTTTAGACAGTAGGCTCTGGAATTTCATCTCTAAACTTCTCCACTGCTTTGCCCTCTTTTAACACGCACCTTAAAACCTAACTCTTTAACTAAGCTTTTGGCATTTGCGCTAATATCATTTTATGGTGTCACATTTTGCCTTACAGTTTAATGCTCCTGTGTCATGCAATGTTTTATTACTGTAAAGATGCTATATAAATACAAGTTGTTAATATAACTGAGAACCTGTGTAAAATAAGTTTAAAGTTGAAGTAGTGTGTGTCATTTTTGGCTCCACACTATAAGAAAGATGTAGAAATGTAATGTACCGCACAAAGTCATCAGGACGCTGTCTGTATGAAAAAAATACAGGAAAAAGTCTGTAAAAATTAGTTCTTCTTGGAATAGAGTGTAATATTGAAACAATTTAATAGGGATCCTTAAAATGTTGAAATGATGGGAAAATTAGATTACAAATGAAAGGTCGAGAATGAAGAAAAGGTATAGAAGATTAAACATAAGAAACTTAAAGAGAGATCAGAAAAATTTACATTACAAATGGAGTTCTGAGACTGTGGAATACACCACCAGAGTTAGAGATTGCAGCAACCACCAAAGCAATGGTTAAGAATAGACCAAAAGCTGATTTAAGAGTAACAAAGGGATTTGGAAAAAAGGCTGATGTATGACAGTGGGATTGTTTGAAGGATAAATATGAATTAGTTCAACTGAATTGCCTGTTTTGATGTTGTAATTAATTCCAGTTTGTTTGATTTTCCAGAGTTCTGGGTTTTCTACAATTGTTCAAGACCAGAAGATTGCTAATATGTTTGAGTTGTCAGTTCCATTCCGTCAGCAGCACTACCTAGCAGGACTCGTACTTACTGAGTTAGCACTTATTCTAGATCCAGAGGCAGAGGGGTGAGTTGTAAAAGATGCGTATTTGTAGTATGTTTGTCTCCCGATCTTTATTGCTTATGTCATCAAAAACCCCTCTTTGAGATGGTGGGAGGGAATTAAAATTTTTCTCGCATTAGTCCTGATGAAAGAATGTAGTTGCAGCATGGATTAAGTATTGGCTAACAGACAGGAAACACATAATAGAAATAAGCAGGTTATTTCTGGAGATAGTGGGAACTGCCGATGCTGGAGAGCCTGAGATAACAAGGTGTAGAGCTGGATGAACACAGCAGGCCAAGCAGCATTAGAGGAGCAGGAAAGCTGACGTTTCAGGTCTGGACCCTTCTTCAGAAATGGGGGAGGGGAAGAGGATTCTGAAATAAATAGAGAGGGGGGAGGCGGATGGAAGATGGATAAAGGAGCAGATAGTTGGAGAGGAGACAGACAGGTCAAAGAGGCAGGGATGGAGCCAGTAAAGGTGAGTGTAGGTGGGTTTCTTTGATTACAAGAAAGTATTCACTAACATCTTCCACCCCAACCTTAAATTCACCTGAACCATCTCCGATACCCCTCTCTCCTTCCTGGACCTGTCTGTTTCCATCTCTGGCAACCACCTAGAAACCGATATCCATTTCAATCCCACCGACTCCCACAACTACCTAGAATACACCTCCTCTCACCCACCTTCCTGCAAAAATGCCATCCCCTATTCCCAATTCCTTTGTCTCCACCGCATCTGCTCCCGAGATGAGGCATTCCACTCCCGGACATCCCAAATGTCCTCGTTTTTCAAGGACCGCAACTTCCCCTCCACAGTGGTCGGAAACGCCCTCAACCGTGTCTTTCACATTTCCCGCAACTCATCCTTCACACCCCCTCCCCGCAATAACAACCAAAAAAGAATCCCCCTCGTCCTTACGTACCACCCCACCAACCTCCAGATCCAACGCATCATCCTCCGGCACTGCAATCTGACCCCACTACCAAAGACATTTTTCCCTTCCCACCCTTATCTGCCTTCCCGAGGGACCACACTCTCCGTGACTCCATTGTCCGCTCCACACTCCCCACCAGCCCCACCACACCTGGCACTTTTCCCTGCAACCGCAGGAAGTGCTACACCTGACCCTACATCTACCCCCTCACCCCCATCCCAGGCCCCAAGAAAACCTTCCACATCAAACAGATGTTCACTTGCACATCTGCTAATGTGGTATACTGTATCCTCTGTTCCCGATGTGGCCTCCTCTACATCGGAGAAACCAAGCAGAGGCTTGGAGACCGCTTTGTGGAACACCTATGCTCGGTTCGCGACAAACGACTGCACCTCCCAGTCGCGAACCATTTCAACTTCCCCTCCCATTCCTTGGACGACATGTCCATCCTGGGGCTCCTCCAGTGCCACAACGATGCCACCCGAAGGTTGCAGGAACAGCACCTCCTATTTCGCTTGGGAACTCTGCAGCCCAGTGGTATCAATGTGGACTTCACAAGCTTCAAAATCTCCCCTCCCCCTACCGCATCCCAAAACCAGCCCAGCTCGTCCCCGCCTCCCTAACCTCTCTGTCCTTCCTCCCACCTCAAGCCCCACCCCCACCTCCTACCTACCAGCCTCATCCCGCCTCCTTGGCCTGACCGTCCTCCCTGGACTGACCTATCCCCTCCCGAACTCCCCACCTACGCTCACCTTTACTGGCTCCACCCCCGCCTCTTTGACCTGTCTGTCTCCTCTCTACCTGTCTGCTCCTTTATCCATCTTCGATCCGCCTCCCCCTCTCTCCCTATTTATTTCAGAATCCCCTTCCCCTCCCCCATTTCTGAAGAAGGGTCCAGACCGAAATGTCAGCTTTCCTGCTCCTCAGATGCTGCTTGGCCTGCTGTGTTCATCCAGCTCTACACCTTGTTATATCAGGTTATTTCTGGAGTTGGCAGGTAGTGAATAATGGAGAACAATATAGATCAATGTTTGGCTGCAGCTATTTAGAATCATATATCAATGACTTAAATGAAAAGATCATGGTTAAAATATCTAACTTACAAGGTTGAGTGGGAAAAGAGTCTGTAAGAAAGACTTAAAGAAACTACAAAAGGATTTAGATAGATTAATTGAGTAGACACGAAAGTGGCAAATGGAATATAATATAAAATAATGTGAAATAATCAATATTGCTTGGAAAATAGAAAATATTTTCTACATTGTGATAAACTCGAAAATGTTAGTGTTCAGAGGAATCTGGTTGCCTGGGTGCACATAAATCATAGACATTAAAATACAAGTACGGCAAGTATTTAGGAAAAGAAAACAGTGCAATAGCCTTTAATACAAAAGGATTAAAGAACAAGAGTCAAAATATCTCAGTACAATTGTGTAGGGCCTTGGTGAAACCACAACTGGAGTCATGTGTAAAGTGTTAGACTTACCTAAGGAACAACATGCTGACCTTAGAGGAAGTGCAGCAAATGTTAGCTCAATCAGTTCCTAGGATGAAAGTGTTGTCTTTTGCGGATAAGTTGAATAAACTAGACCTATCTTCGCAGAATCATAGAAAGTTTATGGCACAGATGTAGGCCACTTGGCCCATGATGCCTGCACTGGCCAAGAAAGAGCTACCCAGCCTATTCACGCTTTCCAGCATTTGGTCTGATGCAGTGTTACGGCACTTGAGATGCATATCCAGACACCTTTTAAATAAGGTGAGGGTTCCTGCATCCACTACTCTTTAAGGCAGTGAGTTATAGACCCCTACCACCTGCATAATGTACTATCTTTTCTTCATCTCCCCTGTACTTTTTCCACCAATCACTTTAAAACTCTGACCCTAGTCACTCATCATCTTGCTAAAGTAAAAAGGCCCTTCTCATCCACTCTATCCAGGCCCTTCAGAATTTTGAACATCTCAGTCAAATATCCGAGATGACCAAACCCAGCTTATCCATTCTTTCTTCTTCGCTGCATTTTTCCAATCCTGGCAACATTCTTGCAAATGCCTTCTGTACCCTCTTTAGTGCAGTTATATCCTTTTTATGATGAGGTGTTCTTAACTGTGCACAGTACTCCAAGTTATGGCTTGAGTATTAAGTTATACAGTTCCAGCATAACAGTGCTCTTACATTCTATATCTTAGGTAATAAAGGAAAGGATTACATATGCCTCCTTAGCCACCTAATTGATCTGTCCTTCTACCTTCAAGGATCTCTGGATATTCATTCCAGGGTCCCCCATTTCTTTGCAGCATTGTCCCAATAATTGTTTATTCTTTTTCTTTATTTGACCTCCCAAATGCATCGTCTTGTACTTTTCTAGGTTGAATTCCATTTGCTACTTTACTGTCCAACTGACTATTCTCCATTGATACCTTCCTGCAGTTTACAGCCATTCTCCTCATTTTCAAATGTTTCAATGTTTGTGTTGTCTGAAAATTTTCTTGATCATGTCCCTTGCATTTACATCCAAATCATTAACATATGCCATAAAAAGTAGGGGTCCTAGTACTGATCTCTGCAGAACCTCACTGGAAATGGGCTTCCAGTTGCAAAGCTATCAATCAACAATTACCCTTTGTTTCCTGCACTGAACCAATTTTGTGTCCAGCTTGGTATATCCCCCTGGTTTCCATGGTTGTTAATTATTTTCAGCCAGTCTGCCAAGTGGGACCTTGTCAAGAGGCTTGCTAAGATCCATGTAGACCACATCAACTGCATTACCTTTGTCAATCTTCCTTGTCACTTTCTCAAAAAATTCTATAACGTTTGTAAGACAAGGTCTTCCCTTTACAACTTCATGCGCTGAGTGTCCCTGACTAATCTGTACCTTTCTAAGTGACAGTTTATCCCATCTCTCAGAACTGATTTTAAAAAATTGCCTACTACTGAGCTTAGACTAACTGGCCTAAAATTATTCGGTCCATCCCTCACTCCCTTTTTAAAGAGAGCCAAAATGTTAGCAGTCTGGGCTGCAATCGTCCTGTATTCAGTGAGGATTGGAAATAATGGTACGAACTTCTTCTATTTTCTGTCTTACTTCTTTTAACAGGCTGGGATGTGTTTCATTCAGCCCTGGTTATCTATTCACTTTATTGCATGTTGATCCCATTCATAATTCTCTCCTTATAATTATCATGCTTCACGTCTTTAAGTGCATTATCTACATTATTTCTCTTTTTTAAAAGATGAACACAAAATATATTTCAAGAACCATACCAATGTCATCTGTGTCAATACATAGGTTACCTTTCAGTGTTTTATGCGACCTTGTCTCTTCTTAGTCATCCTCATACTCTTAATGTATCGATAAAACATCCTTGATTTTATTTCCCAATATTTTTTCATGACTGCTCTTTGCCTTGCTCATTTCCTTTTTGATGTCCCTCTCCATTTTCATACTCCTCATGTTTCTGTAATTCTCGGTGTCAGATATAAGCTTTCCTTTTCTGCCGTATCTTATGCTGTAAGTTGCCTGATATCTGGCAGCTGTAGATTAGGGCATCCTACTCTTTTTCTTTGTGGGAACGTAGTTACTCTGAACCTGTTGAATCTCCTCTTTGAAAACCTTCCACTGCTTTGACACTGATTTATGCTCAAACATCTGCTTCCAGTCAACTTTTGACAAATCGTTCTGCAACTTATTAAAATTTGCGTTGCCCCAATTTAGAATTCTAATGACTGCTTTGTCTTTGTCCTTTTCTGTAACTATGTTAAAACTAACTGAATTATAATTACTACCATCAACACACTCCACCACTGCCACACATTTCTCTTGTCCAGCTTCACTTCCTAAAACTAAGCCCAGAATTACACTCTCTCTTTGGGCTTATTATATACAGGTTAAAAAGTGCGGCCAAAAGCTCAAAGAGGAGAGCTGTAAGAATAATGAAGGGAAGAAGTGGATGGGTCTTGCTCATTGGCAGAAAAGCATTTAGCTGAATTAGAAAAAAACAAAATAAAAGATATTGATGATAATTGTATATGTGAACATTTTTAAAGGATCTCTGTGAGATGACTTGTTTAGGAATGTTCCCTGAGGTAAAACTGTCATTCTAACTTGGCTCCTGACAATAAATTCCTGTTTCTAGTCTAATCCTGGTGGTGGCAAACTTCTTTGTACAAATAGGAATAGGATTTGAGCTGGTAATTGTTAATGTTATGCAAGTGGTTTTGATGATCTTTCAGAATGATTTGAAATTTTACAGCTTGTTTGGACTGCACAAGAAGGTTGTCAACGTTGTTCATAATTTGCTGTCGAGTCATGATTCTGATCCTCGATATGCTGATGTAGATGTAAAAGCTCGTGTAGCCACGTTATACTTACCGCTGATTGGTATCATAATGGAATCCGTGCCACAGTTATATGACTTCACAGGTAATTTAACCTTTTGCTGCGTCTCTTCAAAACTGTAGAAAAGTTGTTTGTTGTAAAGGCTGGTGTGGTATGTAAGAATATTGGGTGGATTATTAGAATTCCATTGCATGGCCACTCTGAGAGTTAACAAGGTTTATCAAGTAACAAGTTGCACTTACATAATGCATTAAAATAGAAACACGTACCAAATTGTTTCTCATCAATATTGAGGGAAAATGGGTGGACTGTAACAGGAGGGGTGACCAAAAACTTGGATGTAGAGATGAAGTTAAGAAGGGTTTTCAAGGACAAAATTGAAGGTGCAAGATGGATGAGTTTAGGGGAGGAATTCAAAAATGTGCTGAAGGGGTGACCAATGGGAGGACTGATGAAGAAGATGAGAAAAGCAGAGGAACAGATACTTTGGCAGTTGGGGCTGGTTGTAAACCTGGAAGAAGTTGCAGAAATGGGGAAAGTAATGAAGTGAGTTAAACATAAAGATGAAACTTTTAAGTTTGAAATGTTGGGCAGCTGTAGCTAATATAAGCCAGTGAAGACAGGAGTAATACAGAAGATTAGGTAGAATTCGAAACAAGTCATAGAGATTTAGATGAACTGAAGTTTCAGGAGGATGGGAGACCAACCAGGGGAACGGAGAATCATTGAGTCTGGAGGTGACAAAAGCATGTGTAAGAATGCCGGCAACACAGATGCTAAGGTAGGGGGCTGAGTTAAATGGTGTTACAGAAGTCAAAATCTTTGTGATGGAGACAGTATTGAGCCAGAAATACGGCTTAATGTGATAAGAATGCTATATTGGAGAACTTTGTACTACCTGGTAGGTAACATAATGTCAAAAGGATTTAGGAAATGGTTAAGAGATGTTAAGTCATGAATGATTCTGCAGCTCATTTTAAGCTGATGTGTTGTCTGGCTTACTCATTGCAACAAAACCCCTACTTGATTTAATTGCTCCTTATTCATGGATAAATTTCAGGGTTTTGAGTGCATGAAAAATGATCTTAAAAATCAGCTTCCAGCAAACAACTTTTTTTAAAGACAGGGTAAGAAAGAAACTTAAAATGGGAAATCATTAAAAAGGGAGAAATTGAGGTTGAGCAAACAAGCAAAAATGAATTGTTGGCTTTTTTTATATTTCCAATGCAACTTTGAGGGAAAGTTGCTCGGCGCAGCAGCTGATATTTTACAAAACCAGTGAACTCGGATGGACAGAAATTTCCTTGATATTGCCAGTAATCTAAAGGTTAATGCTTGACATCAAAAGTGCACCCAGGAATACAAGTGAAGGCAAAGTATCTCACATCAACCCCAATGGGTTTCGCTTAGAAGGAAAGTGGTAGCTGAGTTAATGTTTAGAAAAATGCTTTAAAAAAGACACTGTCTTTAGGAGACATCAGTAAACTGTAAATTTCAAGAAGGGAAGACCTAAAAATGTTTGATATTTATACAAACTACTTTAATTCTTTTTATTTGGGCATTTTTATTTAAATGGGTGTGGGCATTGCTGGCTAGATTGTGCATCCCAAATTGACTTTGAGAAGGTGGTGTTGAGCTGCCTTCTTGACTGGCTGTGGTCCATAGTGTGGAGGTACACCCACTGTGCTGTTAGAGGGCGAGTTCCAGGATTTTGATCCAGTTCGGGAACACTGATAATTGCAAATTCATTCAATTGTGTTCTTGTATTGAGGAGCAAAAGAAGTGTCTTGAAACTGTTAGTCCTTAATTGAACTTGGTCCTTATTTCAGCGATAACTGGAGATGAAGTGGAATGGATTGCTGTTATATTCATATTTCAAATTATTATTCAGTGTTCCTATTTGATGTATACTTATACTGATTAAAAACAAAAGAGGCCATAGTGCTTCCTTTAGAGTTGAATAGTCTGATAATATCCACACATGAGGGTCACTTCATGAAATTCTGGATCCTCTAGAACCTGTGGATTTAAAGAAGAATTGTTTAATTGGGCATCACGAGTGAGGTCAACATTGGTTCTCCAACCCTAAATTGCACTTGAAGGTGGTGGTGAGCTGCCTTCTAGAACCACTATAGGCCATCTTGTGTGGGTATCTCTGGTGAGGGTATTACTGTTTGGAAGGGATTTCCAGGATTTTGAAACGGTGACAGTAAATAAAGGTCTGAGGTTTGGAGGGGCACTTTTGTTTTATTCATTCATTTGGATGTGGACAATCCTGGCTGTTCTTCCCTATCCCTAATTGCACTTGAACTGAGTGGTTTGCTAGGCTATGTCAAAGCGTAGTTAATAGTCAATCACATTGCTGTGGGTCTGGAGTCACATGCATGTCAGACCAGGTAAGGATGGCAGATTTCCTTTAGCCTTCCCTAAAGACTTTTGTAAATCAAATGCATTTTTATGACAAATTAAAGTAGATAGATGGTCACCATTAGGCTAACTGTTTCTAGTTCCACATTTTACTGAATACAAATTTCACCATCTGCCATGCTGGGATTTGAACCCGCATCTCTTGAATAATGGTTTGGGGTTCAGGGTTACTCGTCCAATGACATTACCACTATGCCACCCCCACTCCACTTGCAGATGGCAATGTTCCCATGCCTCATACTCCCCTTGTTCTTTGAGGTGGTTTCAAGTTTGAAAGTGTTGTCAGAGAATCCAGTGCATCTTGTATATAGTATGCACTGCTGCCACTGTGCATTTGCGTTAGAGGATGTGAATGTTTAAGTTGAATGCTTAAGGTGGATTGGATGCCAAGAACATGGACTGATTTATTCTGGATGATTTTGAGCTTCTTGAACGTTGTTGGAGCTGCGTCATCCAGGCAAGTGGAGAGTAATCCATCTCATTCCTGACTTGTACCTTCCAGAGGTTGCACAGGCTTTGATAAGTCAAGAAGTAGGTTATGTGCCTTAGAATTTGCAAACTCTGTTCTGCTCTTGCAGCCACAGTATTGATATGGCTGGTCCACTTCAGTTTGTGTTCAATGGTAACCTGTACGATTCCAACAGTGGGGTTTCAGTGATGGTAATGCATTGAATGTCAAGGAGCAATTTATAATTATCTTTATTGAAGATGGTTATTGTTTGGCATTTAAGTGGCTTGAATGTAATTTGTTATTGTTGTCCAGGTTTTGCTGCAAATGAGATCGTACTGCTTCACGATCTGAGGAGTTAGAAATGGTACTGAACATTGTACAGTCAGTGAACATCTTCATTTCTGACTTTATGATGGAGAGGAGGTCATTGATGAAGCAGTTGAACATGGTTGGGCCTAGGGCATTAGCCTGAGGAACATGGGACTCTTGCGGTGCAGCGGTAGTGTCTCCACCTCTGGACAAAGAGACCCAGGTTTAAGTCCCACTTACTCCAAAAATTTGTAATAACATCTCTGATTAGAAAATACCTCAGCCTAGGAACTCCTGCAGTGATTTCCCGGGACTGAAGTGATTCATCTCCAACAGTCACAACCATCTTCCATTATGCTTGCATGACTCCAATCATTGAGGAGATTTCCCCTAATTCACAATGCCTTTGGTTTAGCAAGGCTCGTTAATGCCATACTTTGTCATGTGCAGTCACTCTCACCTCTCTCCTGAGTCAGCGAATTATTGCATTGCAGGAGGAAGCCATTTGGCCCATTGTGCCTGCACTGACTGTCTGAGTAAGCATCATGACTTTGTTCTATTCTCTTGCTTTTTCTCTGTAATGCTGCACAAAGTGAGATCCAACCAGCAACAGGTTGATTGATTTGTGGAATTGTGACCTATTGTGAGTGACAGCGGCTGTTGGTATGACAACAATTATCTGATTGGCTCCTGCGCAGCTGAACAGCTTGTGGGTGTGCAAAATACTGGCAGAAGCCGCAAGACTGCCACAGCGGCAGACGGTTGTGTTTTGCTCTCCATAAAAACCCAGAAGCCTAAAGAAAGCTGGTTTATTTCCCTCACCAGTTGCTGTAAGTTATGGTCTTCAATCAATGACTAAGAAACTTTGCATGTTGGTGCCTCATTCACCTATACCTCCTTGAAGAAGAGAAACTGGAGAAGACCTAAAACCAGAAGATATATGGATCCAAGCACATTGACCCTAAAAGAGTCTAATTTCCCCATCACAGCGTCTTCTGCTACCTAACCCATTTAAAAGTTTTAGCACAAAACAAAAACACTAATCTTGCTGGTGCAATGATTATAATCATGTTTTAATGAATAAACGGTTCAGTCATGAGTTACATTTGAAGGAATATGATATTCATTGTGAGTTGGAAGATATATTGCTTTATAACTTTACACTATCCCAACTCTCCCCTCCAAAATACTTCGCTGGATCAATGATGGGAGGTACTGGTCTAATAATCCTGGCGATACAAGCTTGAATCCCACCACGGTAACTGGTGGAATTTACATTCAACTAATAAATTTATTTTTAAAATAAAAATCAGGAATTGAAAGCTTGTTTCAGAATTGGTGCCATAAAACAATTAATGATTATCATAGAAACATTAGCTGTTTTACTAATGTCCTTTAGGAAAATAAATCTGCTGTCCTTACCTGGTCTGGCCTACATGTGACTTCAGGCCACTGCAATGTGGTGAATCTTAACTTCCCCCTGGAAATGAACAATGTGTTGCATAACATGTATGCCCTTTGATTCCATGAACAAAAATACAACTTGTTTTACAGTTGCGACTGGTACTCTCCTTATGTCCCTTTCTATCTATCCCTTTGTCCTCCATTTTCTTTTTATGCCAAATACACTTTTTACATTTTATGGATCTGATTTTCCTGGTATATTTAGGTGTTAAAGGAATTCTGAGATATCTAACATTGACTCGTGAGCAATGTCAATTTAACCCACTTTTGGCATATTGTCTTTGGTAGGTGTTGAAGTATGTTCTAAAAACAGTAAGGATTAAGTCTCACCTCAGAAGGTGATGACCATGAAGTTGTTTTAACAGGTTGATATTAAAAAAATTATAGTAAAGAGTTTGCACACCACTAAGATGGATAACACTTCAATCAAGAACCTTTCCAATAGGGATTAAAAAGTTGTTCAGAGGATTTGAGTGCTACTTAAATTCATGCTCAGTTTTTATGTTGCCATGGAGATAGAGTGTATTGAAGAAGATTCACAAACACAGGAAAATGACTTCAATAACACTGTATCAACACTTTTCCTGAAAACGTTCTGAGGACTTCACCTAAGGAGAATGAGTGCTATGCTATTCTACCTTACCGGAGTCCTGAAATGAGCCACCAGTAGAAAGGAGTGCTTTGTTTTGGGGATTTTGCAAGGGTGACCCTTGGTTTGGAGGAGGAATAGGAGGAGGAGATGAGGCCTGTCACAGCTGCAAAAGAAAGGACCAGGAGTGTGATTTGGCTTCCTTTCCAACCCCACTGTTGGTACACAAAATCCCTCCTCCTTCTTTCACCAACAGCACTTTGCATTTCTAAAGTGCCTTTCCTGTTGTAAAATTCCCCAAGGTGCTAATGAGAGTTCTATCAAACAAAATTTGACATACAGTCACCCATGCGGATATTAGGGCAGATGACCAAAAGCTAAGTCAAAGTTAGGTTTATTTTAAGAGTCTCTTAGAGGAGAAAAGAGAGGGAGAGAGAAGTGGGTGGGGATTGAGGGGGTTTGGAATTACAGAGTTTAGGGCTTTGGTGTTTGAAGGCATGGTCTCCATTTGTGGAATGGTTAATGTTGGCAATAGTCAAGAGGTAAGAATCGGAATATTTCAGGCGTTTCTTATCTGGTAGTTGGCTGCTGAGGGGTTAACCTTTCCCGAAGATTCTAGCACAATCTGACAAGGAGGTGTGTTAAAGCATATCTGAACAGGTTTTTTTTTTACAAAAAGGCCAATTTTTGTTAGAAGTTGTTTCCAAGAGACTGTAAATCAGAAATAATTCACGAGAGAAAATTTACATCCAGTCTTGTAAAAAATGGCAAATCTTTCTAGGCAACAATGTAAACTTTGACTTGGTATTACCAGGGAATTAGTTACTCCAGAATGTTTGTTCAGAGGTAAAAGATTTCGGGTATGATATTAGACATTATCTTTTCCCCTTTCTTCTGCCTTCCTCCCTTGCAAGAATCCCTCAATCAGCGAGGACGTCCCAGTGTTGTAACTGCAGATGATTATGAGAGTGAAAGCAGCAACATGATCAATCAAACCGTCGCCATGGCAATCGCAGGAGCCTCTGTTCCACAGCTTTCCCGACCGAGTAGTTTCTTGCTGACATCTGGGGTAACACAAACCTCTTCTTTTTATTACTAGGGAGGCTAAATGAGAGCCGTACGCTCAAATGCATCATCACTCATTTAGAAAGAGTAGAAGAGAACCTGGACTGAAAGAAGAATTCTTGGCTAGCTGAGTTCTAACAGTTTTCAGGTTTTATCTGGAAACAAGGGCTAAAATATAAGGGTTCCACGGTTTTGACATTTTGTGAGAGAATTGGATTAGGCGCTGATAGACATGGCTTTAGTGATTTGTAATGTGAAAAGAAGAGTTTTCAGAACAATATATAAAAAAAAGTGACTTGCATTTAATTATCTTCTTTTAAAGGGCCACTCAGTTTATGTTGCTAACTTCGAAGAGTCTCCCCTCAGTAGGACAACTGGTCTTTTTGTACCTGCTCTTCTTTAAAATTTTACTGTTTAGCTCATATTGTCCCTTGACCTTCCTACTGAAATGAATTACTTCATATTTTCTCCCTGTCTGCCGAACCATCAGGCTCAACTCCTGAAGCCTGTTCGTTAGAGGATAACGCTGATCAGATTACTCAGAGTATGGTGTGAGAAGGCTAATGTAGTATGGATTGGTTGGAGTAACTAGTCTGTTTTGTTGTAACTCTGCTCGCCAACTCTTTCCTGACCCCAGGATATGCCAAGTCACTTGATAGCTGATTAGGTACTTTGCCACTGTTGTAATGTAGGGGATAATGGCAGCCAATTTGCTCAAAGCTAAGTATCACAAAAGCTGTAATACAAATGATCAGATAATCTGTTTGTGATGTCATTTGAGGGATAGATTTTAGCTAGCACATTGGGAGAATTGTCTCCCTTCAAATAGAATCTTTTATATCCACTTAAAGAGAGCAGATAACCTTATTATGGCTTCTAATTTGAAAGATTGTGCCTGCAACAATACTACATGGACCTGTGATCTTAGATTATCTACCTCATTTTCTGGGGTGGCACTAAACCCAAAGACCTGGCTCAGGCAGAAATGCTACCTTAAAATGCTAAACTGAGACTGCCCAATTAGATTAACTAAGAGCAGCATTTATCAAATTGGAAACAGAAAGGTGGGGATACTAGAAATGACAGAAATATCTCCTATAAAGCAAATGTGTGTTAATCAGTAATAGAATTTCAGTAATTCTTATAAACCATGAAGTTGGAATATGAATAACAGAATCTTTTCTTTGATTTGTTCTAGACCGGACGCCAGTATACAACTTTCTCAGCAGAATCAAGCCGCAGCTTGTTGATTTGCCTTCTCTGGGTTTTAAAAAATGCAGACAACATGGTTCTACAAAAGTGGTTTGCAGATCTCTCCATTCTCCAACTAAACCGCCTGTTGGACTTGATGTATCTCTGTGTATCCTGCTTTGAGTACAAGGTACAGTTATAGCAGAAGCCCTGTAACTTTTGTTTTTCTTTTATCGTCTCTTTTAAAATATGAGGAGATGCTTGTGCATTTCAAACTTTGTCAACCATGAGCAGTAGTGGCAGCAGCGAAGGTACCACGATTGGTATGAGTTATTTCACTATGATGGAAGGTTTAAAACAATTTATATTCTTGCTTTTGACTGTTACCCTCTGATTCCTGCTGCAATGTTCATATGTATATGGTTGTCAGGTGAAGTTAGAATTGAACTTTTTTCTGATGCCCTCTGTGGTCAAATGTCTTACTAACACTCTTTGTCCAAGTTCACCAGAAGGCAGCCCAAAAATGTAGTTGCTTCTTGAATTTTATCCCAGCAAGAATCAGCACTTGAGAAAAAAAAATTTGGCATGACATTTGCACGTGTGAGTTATGGGAACAATAACTTAACATTGACTTAACCTTATGGTCAAATCAATACAGGGCAAGAAAGCTTTTGAACGAATGAATAGTCTGACATTCAAAAAATCAAAGGACATGAAAGCAAAACTTGAAGAAGCAATACTTGGGAGCATTGGCGCTCGGCAGGAGATGGTTCGTCGTAGTAGAGGGCAACTAGGTATATTCATCTGGTTCACTATCCTTATTCTCTCCTTACTTTTTTGTTTGTCACTGTCTATTTGTCAGAACCTGGTTTCACAGCCAAATATCTGTTTGTAGCATTGTTCTTCCACGACAATTAATTTTACATGGATTCCAGTTGAACTTCCACTGAAATGTTCATCATATTTAATGCTTTAGCAAATATAATTTTCCTCATATAATAGCATTCATCCTCTCTCTTATCCATCGCTGCGTAAATGCTATCAACTCCTCAAACACCAGTGGTTAAATCTATATCGTGACTCCATCAGTACCACATTTTCCTTCATCATCTTTTAATCAAGAAATGTTTGTTCCTGTCAGACAGTGTTAAATGGCAACTGTCGTTGCAAGCCAGCCAATCCCAGAAATTTTCTTTGCCTTCACTTTCTTCTGACCTTATCTCTTTTCCACCCCATTTTGGTATATTAGTGGTTTCTAAAACTTTCTTTGACTTTCACCTGTCTGCCTTTGAACAGTCTGTTTTTAGCACGGGCAATTGCTTCATCTCTGAAATGATTTTTCTACATATTTGTTAAACTTTCTCTGTCACATGTGTATCTGATTTCTGAACTGGTAATAAAATCTAACTTAATTGATCCTTGCATGGAGCTGACAGTTCATAACGTTCACATAGTCTTTTGGAGAAGAGCTTTGAACAGTAAGTGCTGTCCCTTTAAGCATCAGTCACTGTGAGCTCACTTTAATGCTCCTTCTTTGTGCTTGATATGCAGAACGAAGTCCTTCTGGAAGTGCATTTGGAAGCCAAGAAAATCTGAGATGGAGGAAAGATATGACCCACTGGCGCCAAAATAGTGAAAAGCTTGACAAGTGAGTTAAATATTTGATGATTAATAGAGTTCTTGAGAAAATTGAAGCTCCAGTTTTGCCACACAGAAGTAGATAGTTATCATTGGCATAGCACATATACAGTAGTGCTCTTTGGAGGTAATGTTGTGCTAGAAATTTTGCAATGACTTTCAGTGAGCTTAGCAAAGGAAAGTTCTTCTTGAAAAAAAGTTGCCAGGATTCTTGCCCTTTATAACTATTGAGACAATTTTGTTGGAGAGTGAACATACGTAAGGTCAGGAACAGATCGGACTTGGACCTGATCGATCAGATCTCACTGGGTTCCACTGAAGCAATTTAAGGGTAGAATCAGAAGGAAGGTTGAGTACAAGGGTGGTGGACCTTCAGGACAATGTGCTTCCTTTTCTGACTGACCATGTTGGAGATGAGATGAAATGGGTAATGGCCATTATTCCAACAGTTGTTTAGGGGCTGACTGGCGATGCACAGACAGGCCCCTCCCCTAGAGGCTGAGATTGGGCAGGTGCCTGGTGGTGGACTTGCCAATGGTTGGCTAGGGGTTCTGGCTGAAAAGTCGCCTTCAGAGTCCCTGAACTGGAGATGCAGAGATTATAGAAGCCAAAACTGGGCTGTAGCCTATCCAATCAAACGCTGCCCCTTAAACATGGTCATCAAGTTGCCCTTCCAAGGCTGCAGGTCCTCTGCGTGGCCTGCAGTTCTGTGAGCTCACCAGCCATTCTTACTCGAATAGTGGATGTAGGAATGACTAATTAGGAAGCCACATCTCATAAAATTGCATGAGTGAATGCCTCTAGGTGCTGGCCTGAGACCCAAAAACGGTTCCAACCTACCATTATCGGACTGTCATACTTACCAGAGACAAAAAAAGACTGCAGATGCTGGAATCCAAGTATGACGAACAAGAGGCTGGAAGAACACAGCCAGTCAGGCAGCATTTGGAGGAAAGCAGCAGTCAACGTTTCAGGTATTACCTGAAGAAGGATAATACCCGAAACATTGATTGCTCCTTTCCTCCAGATGCTGCCTGGCATGCTGTCTTCTTCCAGCCTCCTGTTTGTCATTCTTAACAAATTCATTGGTCTGGATTCTCACAAACAGAATGGGGACTTGCTGATGGACTAGAAGAACTTGCCATCCATGGAATCATACATTTGTTGAAAAGCAACTCTTTCATTTGTTTTTATAAGGTGATAGAAGCAGATTTGATAGCAATGTGTAAAATGTGTTCAGACAGACACATGATCGGCAGGGAATAGAAGAATATGGATCATGTGCTTGCAAATAGGATTAGTTTAGAATGGTATCATGTTGGTGGGCTGAAGGGCCTGTTCCTCTGCTGTATTATTCTCTATGTTTTTATTAATATGAAATAGTTCTCACATTTCAAAGATTTTATTCTATGTGAAGTGTTCGGGATATTTTGAGAGATGCAATGTGCCTTTGTACTATTTAGCTCTCCTGAAAGAATAGAAATGATAAATTTGATAGACATTTCATGTATGTCTACATCCCTCTTGCATCTTATCCATAGGCTATTTTATATGTTCAGTAGGTTGCTACAAAACTGAAATGATAGTTGCTGAGCTTGATCCTTTCTTCACCTGACATTCCTGCATGTTCGCCAGGGTTTATTGAATAGCAAGGGGCTAGAACCTTTGACTAACTTTGCTAATTTCAACTGTAGCCTATAAATTTTGTGACAAGATTCTGTGCAGGTTGTCATGAGCATATAATGAGCCCAATAGACTACTGTCCTTTAGATATCTTTCTATGCTTGTACTTAAGGTCACCTTTGGTGCCGCTGCCATTAATTTGTCTCGTATTCGTTAGCTTAGCAAAAACTGAGGACAGAACCTGTTAGTGTTCCCAATCTTTGTGGCTGACTACAACACAGGTAATGGCTTTCACCAACTTAAGTCAGTTCTGGTTGTCAATGGTAACCTTACTTTAACATTATTGGGTGTTAAGGTTTGCTCTTGTTCTGTCTCACTGCCTGTATCCTAACCCACAGCTGTAATTATTTCTTCACATGTGCTGTTTTGTTAAAGAAGCCAGAAATCTGTCAGGTATGGTAACACTGGCTGCTGCTTCCATCCCTGCTTCTGCATAATATGGGTGAAACAAATAAAAGTTTGTAAATTCATCCCTGGGTTACACCTGGGATGAGATTACTTTCTGTGTGGTGCATTAATCTGCTAGGAGTGGGTGTGTGTGTGTTTGTTTGTATTAATAATTATCATGTGGTGAGAACTGCAAAAATCTATTTTCCTCTCCTGAAAGCATAGACATGATAAACATGATAGATATTCCATGAATGCCTGCATCCCTCCATATTTTATCCATGGGGCTATTTTCTTTGTTCAGTAGGCTGCTGCACTGAAATAATAGTTGCTGAGCTTGATCCTGACATTCGTGCATATTCGTTACCAACCGGGGTTTATTGAATAGTGATGCGCTAGAACTTTTCACTAACTTTGCTAATTTCAACTGTAGTCTATGAATTTCGTGACAACATTCAAAAATGCAAGAGTTTGTACATTTCATAAAGCTCTTATGTTCTGAATTATTGCTTAGTAGTACAGAACTTCAGTATTACTAAAAAGGAGGCATGTTGTCAAATAGCTTCTTGTCAGGATGGAATTTCAAGAATACCAAATCTCAGAGTAACATCACATGATACGTATGAGCAAAGGGTAATGATGGTTGCTAAGTTGGCTCTGGTTGGTTGAAATATTGCCGTGGAGAATTAAACAAAAGCACAGAGGATAATAATTCCTTTGCACAGTCTTGGAAATTTGGTACTCTTGCATTTGTCCCGATGAGAACAGGTGTCAAGCTTTGATTGAATGTCTCTTTTTGCAGCAATACTCCCCACTTTAGTTGCCAATGCCAGTGTTGATTTTCAGCTTTATCAAGAAAACTTACTTCTGTTGATAGTTTGATGACATTCCTGTTCTTTCTTCAAATTCCTCTGCATTTAAGCTCTAGTGATGTCTCTTACGGATGCTGTAGATGATATGGTACTGAGTCTTTATATCTGAGCACTGAGTGACAAAATCATAATCGTAACCGCTCCTTATTGTCTTACAATTTCAGTACAAGCGCAGTGACAACATCACATCTCTTGCCACCCACTCCACCCAAAAGTCACTTTGCACAGAAATTTCTCTTCTCGTAGCTGATCTTACCTGCGAGAATGGGAGGAAAGCTACAATTAGCTTTCAGACATTCAAGATCCCAATTCCTGACCACTCTGTAGTGACAACATGATGAATTTGATTGTGGGCAGGAACATGAACTGTGATGGGCTGCCCAATCACATAGTCTTCCAACAATCATTATTATGATTCATGTGTGTAAACTGTTTCCTCGGGTAGAATACTGAAGGTTTTTGGCATTTTTCATATTGTATCCCGGTATGAGTCAAGAAGTAAAGGTGGGAAATTAAAATGATGCAGGGTGCACTCTATAGAGTGACTGAATATCAAGTAATGATTTGGCCTGAACTAAGTCTTCATTTCCAACATTACTGCAATAATTATAGATAAGAAGTACATCATTGACTGTAAAGCACTTTGAGATGACCAGTGGTCGTGAAAATTGCTACAAATCCTAGTTTCTTTTTCTGAGGTCAGCATTTCATTTTTGGAAGTCCTTCTTCCAAATAATTCTTTATTCTTTTAGTAATATACATCCCAACATTAAAGAATAGAACTGCTTCCTTATGGTCTTTAATACTGTCCCTGAAATGGGCACTAAGAAGTTGTCTCTCTGATGCTCACAAACATTTCTCCATGTGCTGCAAAAGCAGGTTATAGATGCAACCTTTTCCCTCTTTCTATGGTGTAGCATGTTGTAGCTCCAATACTCTTACATTATCATGGCATTGGGACAAAATAATATAACTATATTATTGATAGCAGAATCACTTCAAACAGAATTTGTTCTGTAGAATGATTTCCCCTGATTTCATCCAAATTATATTGCAGGGGAGAGTTAGCATCTCTGGGATAACTGAAAGAAATTTAAAGATGATGAATTCAAATGTCCAGGCAATCTTACGTAAAGGTTATTTTGCCTGTTACCAGAATAATGTGATAGCCATTCATGTTTGTTGCCAGTGAGACAAATCCATTAATGAAACAGGTATTCCATGCCTCCAAAGCAGTTTACAATACTGTGTTTATATTATAGTGTACCACAGAAATAATGGAAACAACTTCATTACTGCAATACTTACAATATATTTATACCCCATAGTTCCTTCACCTCAGAAATAAGATACAGAAAGGATTATAGATAGCCTTGGACAAAATGTTAGTCACATTCACTTTGAATTTAGGTTAATATTGAAAGGGTGAAGAGAGGTTGGCAATATTGCTCAACTAGGTGTTGGAGCACTAACACATTGCACATTAATGTTGACTAGAATGTAGTAACACAAAATAATGTACTATTGTACAAACAGTTTTAAGTGTACGCACATAGGATCATGTATACTTTAAGTGATATAAAATTCTATAATTTGTCAGTCTGGTTTGCCTTGATGCTGCTATGGCCACTGATGTGTATGCATTTTTCTAGTGCTTAACCCAAATGATTTCCCAAAATTAATAATTAGTATCAAACTAAAATGATCATGGAAGAATCTGCTTATCTTTGTCTAAGTTGTTTGACTTATTTAGCCTTCATGTGCAATTGCTGTTTGTGTGCTTTTGTTTCAATGCTTGAACTATGTTTGCAGAATGCTTCCTCAGCATATAAGCCTGCTCATTGAAAGGTCTGGGGGAGTTCTCCTTGCGCTGGTCTGTTTGCTGATTTGCATGCAGCTTGAAGATGAAAAACCAAAACTGCATTTACAGAAAAAGTGAAGCACGAATGAAGAAATGCAAAATATGGCATTAACCTGTTTATATTTGTAATGCTTTATTTTGAAGTGATTTGTCCAATTGATCTATTTTAAACAACACACTCCATTTATGATATAAACAAAATTCTTTCTGTTTATTTCATTTTTCTCTAAGCAGATAATAGCATATTTCTTGTACATAATGGAAATAGTTGTCTGACAATTTTATTTGTGGTGCGTACTGATTCTTATTATGCCAATAGAGTTGTCAGTGATGCCCCTAAGAATTCAGTGTGACAGTGTTGGTTCAAAGCAGATTTTGTTATTAACTTACAGTTGTATTTTACACTTATAAGTTTGTTGTTACTTGGTCAGATGTTATGAATGAATATTTCCTCCTTTTAATCTTTTTCTTTCTCTCTGTTACCATCCCCTTTTCACTCACTATCATCCCAATCTTCTTCCTTCCATCTATTTACCCTGTGTTGACATGCATTTGTTCATCTTCATCCAGCCCTTTATTCTTCTCTATACCTCTTCTCTCATCCTACCTCTCTGGTTGACTCAGAGTGGCATGGTAAATTGTTTTCAAAAACATGATTATACTTTCATTACATGTTTTATATTTAAAAATTATTTGCTACCTCCATCCCCTTTTCTCTCATGTTTATTTTCTCCCTTTGCTCCCCTTCCATTGTATTCCCCCTAGTCATAAGTAAAAATTGTCACCAGTTGAAGATTATTTTTTGCTTTTTTTAAGAGAACACTTTGAGCACTTTAAGTACTACCTATAAATGCTGTCTTTTGAATTCACCAACAAAACTCAACATTGTCTTGTATTTTGTTAGCTCTGTGCCTTTAACTGTGGTTTTAGGAGTTTCCATCAAGTACATATTTTCCCTTGTAAATGCAATCTATTGTAGTCAGTGGTACCATATAGACTTCTTCCAAGAACTCGGAACAGGTGGTCATTGTTTCAGAACTTTGGTATATGCAAACAGAGGACAAAATTCCTGATTGATTGCCTTTTCCTATTGCTGGAATCATTATCTTATTTTGTCTGCATTGCTATGATCCCAGCTGATGGTAATATAGGACAAGTCAGATTCCAGAGTGAAAGCTAACTTGATAGATCACACATTTTGCTTTTGCAATTCATTTACCATGGTGATCAATCATTGAACATATTCACACTAGGCTGTAAATGTATTTTAACAGAAGAACATTAAATTCATTACACAAAAGATGGTAGAGATCACCGGTTTGAGAGGTACCATCAGAGGTGCCTTATAGTACACGCTCCTGCCACTCTGCATTGTGATAGAGGAAAAGAATGTTGAAAATGTTAGGTCGGGTACCAGTCAAGCAACTGCTTTGTCCTGAACGGTGTGGAGTTTCTTGAGTGTTGCTGGAGCTTCAAATACCCAGACAAGTGGGGAGTATTTCATCACACTCCTGATTTGTGCCTTGTAGATTGTGATCAGGCTTTGGGCAGTTCAGAGGTGAATTACTTACTATAGAATAACCAATCTCTGACCTGCTTTTGCTGTAACCGTATTTGTATGGCTGGCCAATCGCAGTTTCTGGTCAATGATATTGATCGTGGGGATTCAGCGTTGGTAATGCCATTGAATGTAAAGGAGTGCTGGTTAGGTTCTGTCTTGTTGGACGTGGTTACCGTCTGGTGTTTGTGGAGCATGAAAGTTATTTGCCACTTAGCCCGAGCCTCGATGTTGTCTGGTCCTGCGATGAATGGACAGGAACTCCTTCAGTATCTGAGTAGCTGGGAATGGCAATTGTGCAACTGTCAGCCAACATCACATTTCTGATCATATGATGGATGGAAGGTCATTGATGAAGCAGCTAAATTTTGTTGGGCCTAGGACACTATCCTGAGCAACCCCTGCAGAGATAACCTGTGATTAACCTTCTCAAACTGCTTTTGTACTAACTGTAACTCCAACCAGTGGAGAGTTTCTCCCTTTCCCATTTACTTCAGTTTTATTGGGGCTTCTTGATTTTAAACTTGATCATATGGATCAGATACCGTCTGAAGTCAAAGGCACTCATTCTCACCTCACTTTTGGAGTCAGCTGTTTTGTTCATGTTTGGACCAAGGTTGCACTGCATGGCAAACTGACCCAGTAATTCCTTTGTGAGTGCTGCTTGGTAGCACTGTCACTGACTCCTACCGTCATTCTGCTGATGATCGAGAGTTGACGTATGGAGAGGCAGTTGACTGAGTTGAGTTTGTCTTGTCTTTTGTCAACAGTATAAAATCCAAGCAATTTTCCACATTAATGTGTAGCTGGCCGCAAAATGCAAACAGACCAGTGGTGGATCTGTGTAGGTCTTGGAAGCAGTGGCAGTGAGGTTAAGTGGAGCAGTGAGAGCAGCGATGTCCGATAAGCAGACAGACTGGTGACGGACACGTGTGGGACTTGGAAGCCGGAGCATGAGTGAGATTGAAAGGACGAGTGAGAGTTTAGAGATCTCAGAAGCAACCAGACCAGCAGTGCAGCAGCTTTGACAAAATTAAAGAGCGAGGTCACAGGAGGGCTAGTAGGTAATTTGTGGGTATTTCTGTGTTGTCTCTTGTGACTGGATGTTATCAATTTAGGTTAAGACAGTAAGTTCACCTTAAAACTTTGCGTAGATAGTTAACAT
Organism: Rhincodon typus; assembly: GCF_021869965.1. Classification (NCBI taxonomy): domain Eukaryota; kingdom Metazoa; phylum Chordata; class Chondrichthyes; order Orectolobiformes; family Rhincodontidae; genus Rhincodon; species Rhincodon typus. Next base: position 28,759,456 of record NC_063341.1, on the reverse strand, counting down.
TTTAGAAGATTGAAACTAAATTTCTTCACTTGATAGAATTAAGTGCTTGTTTGACATAAATAAGATAAGAATCTTTTAAGTGTAAACTTAAGTAGGAGTAAGCATAAAATAAAAGCTTGGGTGTGTATGATATTTAGTTAAGATTGAGGAGCTGAGGCCCATGATTTGCATATCTGCATTGTGTGGAAAGTCTTAGACACTCCAATCTGTCTGGATGACTGGGTGTGCAAAATGTGCCTCTGGCTGGAACAACTCAAACTATAGTGCATTTGTGAGGCTGACAGGTTCATGGAAAACACGTTTCAGAGTGTGGTCACTCTGCAGCTTAAGGGACTGCAGGACAAGAATGAATGGGTAAAAGAAGGGGACCAGGCAGGTAGTGAGGGCATCCCCCAAGGGCATCTCACCCACAAGCCGTGTTTTGGCCTTAGAAAATGGTGAGAATGACAGTTCCTGCGTGGAGGCCAGCAGAGCCAAGGCCATGGCACTGTAGGTGATCCAGCCGCTCAGTCGGAGTGCAAAAATGTGGAAAGATCGTAATATTAGGAGATTCATTAGTGAGGGGAGGAGACAGGTGCTTCTGTGGAAATAGACATGACTCCAGGATGGCATGTTGCCTGCGAGGGGCAAAGATTTTGCAGCATGGCTGCAGTGCATTCTGAAAGGGAAGGGTGAACAGCCAGAGGTTGTGATCGTTGTTGGGACCAATTACAAAGAAAGAAAGCTCCTGCAAGCTGACTTCAGGGAGTTAGGTAGGAAATAGAAAAGTAGAACTTTAAAGGTACTAAGCTTCATTTTATTCCAGGTGCCACATTGTACTGAGTATAAAAATGGAAGGATAAAGCAGATGAATGTATTTCTGGAGAGATGATGCGAAACGGAGTACTTTAGACTCCTAAGCCATTGGGACCATTTCTGGGGGAGCTGGGACCTGTTCAAGTTGGACAGATTACATTAGAATAGGAATTGGACCAACATGTTACCTTTCTATTCTGTTCTATTCTGTTTCTCTGAACTTTCCAGGAATGAAAGTCATTCCTCATTCCTATTAAAATTAATTTGCCCTAGACTTCTCCCCAACCTTGTTCTTTCCAGAACACTCGATTATTTTATATCCTCCCATCTTTTCCATCTACTATAGTTCAGTCTTTAAAACCTGAATTTATTGCCACTTAATGCTAATTGGCTGAATTTTATTTGACTTTTTTGAGCTTGAATGTACCATCACTATAGTGTTTCACAGTTTAGAAAAACTGGAAGGGGCTGAGGTGGTTTAGGAGTTACTTTTATCAAGGCATTAGAAACATGACTTTTCCAAATGCAAAATGTAGGATAAGTACAGAAGAATCTCTTCTGATATGAGATCAGAATGAAAACACAGTCATGTGATTTGAATTTTTTTTAAAGTTACTTCTATTGAATGTATTTTAAGTTAATTCTATTGAAGTATTGTCTTTAAATGAAACTGAATCCAAAGCCCAATTTACAGCTGAATCTAAAAGTAACCATGTAAGCAAGTCAAAACATGGAAGCTACCACCCTTGTAGTTTGGGACAGTCATTATCTTGGTAGTTAATAAAAACATAAGATAATAGAAATATATTTTTCAGAAACTGGATATCGAACAATATACTTGTCATATAAAAAGGTGATGTTCAATTACAATCTCTGTGTAGTTTGATTCATGAAAAATTGTATGGATTGACTGTTGCAGAAATGGAGCTCCGTCTACTGTAGAAAAAGTAATTTCCTTCCTTGCCTGCAGATTATATTTCTCTTTTTGTTCTCCCAATGATGTTAGGCAGGACCTGTGTTTTACTATGTAAATTAAAATACATAATTTTTAATTCTCCTGATAGCTATTTATAAGAGCACTGTAATCTGAGCTAAATAGATCAGTGAATTCCCGGTTTAAACCCAGAGTTAGTCAACTAAATGCAATCAAAATAGTATTAGGAACTTATTTTTTGACTCCATGCCATAAATTAAGAAAGCAACATTAACCAGCATTCTCGTTTCAAGTTGTTTCCCAATGCGTTCTATGAAACAAAATAATCTTGAATATGTGTGTCTTTGCTTCTGCCCTGATGTAATAGCCTTTCCATTCTCACTGTCTAGGTTCACACATTTCCTCAGCTGCTGGAGTTTATCCTGCGTAATTCCATAGAACTAGAGTAAGCCTATAAGAGTACGGTAATGGAAATTGAAGGCAAAACTGAATGGAATTGGTTTCAAAGACTAATTTCTGGCGCACAAAATCTAAAGTAAAAATGTACAACTTGATAATCTTATAGATTGACTTAGTCTGCATTTTTAACCATAAATGTTAAATAAGATCATAACATTTAAATATCTAAAGCAAGAATCTGAACCTTTTCTGACAGGATATTTGTATGTGACAGATCAAGGGCTGAGTTGGAACATGAGGCACTGATTGATGGTAACCTTGCAACTGAAGCAAACCTTATTATTTTGGACACTTTGGAAATAATTGTTCAGGTAAGAGATCAATAAATAGCTGCCAAAAAGACTGTGACGATGAAGTATCCGTGGGAAATTAGAAGTTTTCCACTGACAGCATGGTGCCATATTTGATCTTTGACACTTTTTTGAACATCTGTTCCAATAAATTAACTCACTGGCCTAGATTCCATATAATTAGGATGACATTATGCTAAGGACAATATTGTGCATATTCAAATTCTATCTAGATTTATAAGTTGAAAGTCTTTCTCTGTCAGTTGTAAGAGTCCTGTGTGAAATGGAATTGGGACCATCTCAACCCATTTCTTAGCTTGCACAAACACAATGGATTAAACTTCCCTCAAACTGGGCGAAAAATGAAGTCTCTCTGAAAGACCACAAATGTCATCGAACAAATAGGTTAGGATACAGTGCTGAAGAGGATGAACTTTGAGCTTTGGAAGTCTGGGCAGAGTAGAGCAATCTGTATCTGTTCAGTGCAGTGCTTTTCCTGGAACAGTAATTGGGCTTGTGTTGGAACATCTTTATATCTAATCAATGTGATAGCTCACATCTTAGCATTAATGATATATCCGGCTTGACTGCATTAGCATCCTTTTATTAATGAACGCACTATTGTAAAAAATGATTTACAGTTTGCAAGATTCAGTTTGCAAGATTGTAATTCTAGGAGTACCTCACTATTGATACCGTAAAAAATGGTATTTGAAACTTGTCAAATACATAACAATTATTTATTTTTAATCTTTACCCTCTATATGTTCAGACTGTTTCTGTGACAGAATCCAAAGAGAGTGTGCTTGGAGGGGTCCTGAAGGTTCTTCTACACACTATGGCGTGTAATCAGAGTGCACTTTACCTGCAACATTGTTTTGCCACCCAGAGAGCCTTGGTATCTAAAGTAGGTGTTACAGTATTATAGATAATTGTTATAACTGATTATTGAAGATCACTGTGCAAACCATATTCTGCACAAGCACACTGCACCAAATGAAATAAGGGCGTAAATTTATTTTTGTCTGCAATTCATGTTAAAGTTGTTTTAGTGACGCCACTCCAGGCTATTACTGAGTGGGCACTATGCCACTCTTTGCAGGAATATAGAAAAATTACTCATCAGATAAAGGGGTTTGGCTTTATTGAAATTTTGTCATTAAATCCACCAAAGCTGAAATAATACAAAGTCACTGTCTTGTATTCTCTCATTTGAGAACAGGGAACGGAGAGGTAGCTGTACTGGATCCCAGGTGTAGTGGCATTGATTTGCTTGGCAGTCTTGAAATTGGAGCCCTAAACCATCTTCAGGAGCAGTTCTGATGAAATGCTGATGGCTTGTATTATATAGGTACAACAGCAGTAGTTAAATGAAATGTAAACGCATTGGGTGGAGATGGGCATAAGACTAGTCAGAATCCCACCCTCAAACGAAAGCCTATCAGGCACTTAAATGGACTTTCCACCAGGATCACTTCCTGGGACAGTGAGGTCCTGCCTTACATGAAGCTGCTGACCAATCAGAGATTGGCAGCCACAGCAAAGCCACATCAGTGGCCACGACTGCTGCCGGCACAGCAATGTAGAGTCCCAGAAATAGCAGATGTAGGATATACCTCTGATGGGTGTGGCTTGAGGGTGGAGGGGAGTGGGGGGTGTCAAAAGCAAGGGCAGGGTTTGGTTTTCATTGCCTTACACCCAGCCCCTATCTCCACCTCCGATCATCCCCAGCTTGAGGCAAGTTGAGACTTCCCACCCCAGTCTGGCAGCTTGACCTTATCCTTTGATTGCAGAGAAGGGCAATCTCCTCACCTGTCAGAAATGAAGTTAATTCTGATGGTTGTGTAAAAAGGCCTTTAAAAGTTCTCTTCAATTGACCATTTAAAGATCTCAGTTGGTGACAGTGTGAGAAGACTTTCCCACTTTATTCCTGTGGTGGTAGTGACAAGACGAGCTGGGTTCTCCTTGATCCCAGCCTGTCTGATTATTTTCGCCTCCCACCATCTATTCCTCAGCTTTTTGGGACAGAAAGATTCCATTCATACTTCTGTGATTGACAGTCAATGTGTAGTCAATAAAACCCATTAGTCCTGGCACAGATATTTAACACATTTTAGGATATACCTGCATTTAAAGTAGCTACCCTAATTTTGGCAAATTAATGGTCAAATTGTTGTGGTTGTTTATTCGATACTTGGGTACATTTCAATAATTCTGAATGTAGAAATTCTTAGCAATAGGACAAGTGCGTTATGTTTCATATGTCATCTCATTTCAATATATGTCATAATCAATGTCTAACTTATTCTGAGAATTCAAAAATTCCTTGGTGCTCTGCCCACTTTCTCACTCCTACCTCTTCCTTTACTAATGTTTTCAGTCTAACTGACCTGTAAGTATATTGCCGTTCCTTCACTGTCGCTGAGTCAAGATTCTGAAAGTCTCTCCGTCACAGCAGTGTGGTTGCCCCTGCACCTATGGACTGCAGCAGTTCAAGAAAGCAGTTTGCCACCATCTCAGCATTAATTAGGGATGGCCAATAGATGGTGGCATGACAAGTGACGTCTGCATCCTGTGAATTTATTATTGAAAAAAGTGTATTAGAGGGATCCATCAAAGAGATTGGAGAATTTACAAGTGGATTTCCCCTTTTTTGCCCCCTTCCAGGTTGAGGAATTCTGCTATCCTCTTGAATTTAGAATTGCAAGAGTTCCATTCATAGCAATAGGTTAAATTTTGCCACTACAGTTTCTCTGTATATACAGTTAATCATCCTTGTTAAGTTTTAAAAACTTGTATGACTACATCAGTGTTTGATATGTGCTTGTACATTTTCTTTTCCAAATTAATACCATGTCAAGAAATGGTTTTAAAGGCAAAATCGTACTCTAAAGGTTGAGGGTGACTTTAAAGAGGTTTATAAAATCAAAAGAGGCATAAGGAATGTGAATAGGAAAGGTCTTTTCCCTAGGGTAGGGGAGTTCAAAACTAGAGGGCATATTTTCAAGGTCAGAGGAGAAAAATTTAAAAGGGACCTGAGGCGCAACTTTTTTACAAAGAGTGTGGTTCATATGTGGAGCGAACTGCCTGAGGAAGTGGTACATGCAGGTACAGTTATAACATTTAAAAGACATTTGGATAGATACATAAAAAGGAAAGGTTTTGAGGTATATGGTCCAAACGCAGACAATTGGGACCAGTTTAGTTTGGGAAACTTGGTCAGCATAGACGAGTTGTACCAAAGGGTCTGTTTCTGTGCTGTATGACTCCAAGTGTAACATGAAGGGTTTCATGCTCTGATCACTATCAGTGACTTTAGCTAGAAAGTGCATGTGTAAATATTTGGTAAGGATTGAATCATCACTTTCAAGGGGTGAAGGCAAAATGGTTTAATATTCTTCCTGTTGTTACAGTTTCCTGAACTCCTTTTTGAAGAAGAAACAGAACTGTGTGCTGATCTGTGCCTAAGGCTTTTACGACACTGCAGCAGCAGTATTGGCACAATCCGAGCACATGCCAGTGCCTCACTGTACCTCCTTATGAGACAAAATTTCGAGATTGGCAATGTAAGCAATGTTTGAGCCAACTTTCCCCTCTTTAAATAATCATTTCTTATACTTTGTCTTTATAAACTATACCATTGAAATTTTGAAGAAAATAGTATTTTATTGCTTACAGAATTTTGCAAGAGTGAAGATGCAAGTAACCATGTCACTTTCCTCGCTGGTTGGTACATCCCAGAATTTTAATGAAGAATTCCTCAGGCGTTCTTTAAAGACAATTTTGACATACGCTGAAGAAGACTTGGAACTGAGAGAAACTACCTTTCCTGACCAGGTATATATTTTTATAAGAGCGTCTGTCACAACTTTAGGGCAGCACAAAAGGCTTTATGGCAAATTTAGCACTTTTGTAACAGTGTCATTTTTGTGCTGTTGGGAAATGCGCTAGTCAATTTGCACATACGGAAATGAGATATGTGACCATATTTTCAATGGTGTTGGTAAAAGAATAAACATTGACGATGACAATTAGAGAACTTTCTGCCCCTAATGTTGAAAGGTAACCAACCAGAATCATTAACTCTGCTTCTCTTTCCACAGATACTTACAGACCCACTGGTTTTTCCAGAATTTTGTGTTTTTATTTATAATTATACTTAGTTAGTTTCAATGCTATTACCTCATAATTCAATAAAGTTTTTCTCCTTTCACTCCCAAGTTGTTTCCCTTTTGCCGTATAAATTATCTACCAACCAATGTGAGTTTTTACAATATCAGATCCATACAGTGTCATGAACTTGCACTTTCAGAGACCAGTTGAGGAGAAACATAAGTATCTTAGAAAGGAGGAGAAAAATTAATAGCACTCTCTCCACCCGATCATAAAGCAGTTTGTAGTCAAAGAAACATTGGTTCACTTAGAATTTGTTGTGGAGTATCTGCTATGGTAGAGAATAAGCCTGGTCTTCAATAATACAGAATGCTCCCTTAGTTAAGTGACATATTTGTCATGTTTCTCACTTTCAAATTAAGACATATCCACTTCATCAAACTATTTAAAGTCATTTTAAGTTTCTTTTCATATTTCTGCATTCAATATTATTTCCAAAGAAAACAAATTTTTGTTTTCAGCTTCTGAATTGACAGAGTTTTGGTTGAAATTGTCATTTTCTGTTTGTTCCCTTTATCCTGGTTGGACTGCATTTCAATAATTTTAAAAATGGTTCTCCGTTCGGGTGTGTTTTGGATCCGGATGGATTTGTTGATTGTGATGCAGTTCATTATTACCTTGTTATAGGTGCAGGATCTTGTTTTCAATCTCCATATGATCCTGTCAGACACAGTGAAAATGAAGGAACACCAAGAAGATCCAGAGATGCTCATTGATCTGATGTACAGGTATACCTTGAAGATATTCAGCTCTCAAGTGGACATTTTTGGTTATTTCTATCTTTCTTCCAAATTCATACCCTTATCACTGCTTTGCTCAAAGATCCAGTTCATACAGATGCAATTCAATGTTTGTTTCTGGTATCTTGTTCACGTGACCAAGTGTAAACATGGGCCATGAGTGTCACCAGGCAATTTAATTGTGATCTGTAGAGCATCACTCTGCCTCCTTCAATAACCACACGAGCACTCTAGTGGGATTTTTGCATAGGAATCTGGAACAGTAACCAAGCCTGATGTTTTACACTCAACACCACCGCATGCCTGAGGTAGATACAGCTTCAAGTTCTGGCATGTCTGATATTCTGACATTTTCCTTTTTTTTCTCTGCTTCTAATCCAGCCAAGCTTTCAGGTGTTCACAAGCAGCAGAAATGCCTCTGAGCTGCTTTCCAACATTGAAACTTGTCTAGAGTGAGCTTGGCAGTCCCTTCCTTTTTGAACTTGATAGAAAAATGCCAGCCTAGATTCTGTGTTTCCAACCACAGTATGTCTGAGATTGGCAAATCAGCAGAGCAAAAGAAATTAATCTCCAAATTGGTGGTTCTACAATGTATTAATTTTGTCAAAACAAGAATTTTAGTGAAACCCAGCAGGGTCTGTAAGAAATTTCCATTTGAACCTTGAAAAACATGTAGCGTTAGAGTTATAAATTCTGTCAAATGTGAGCCATATCAAGGAAGATCATTTGGTTGAAGTACTATAATATCACCAATGTGCTTAGAGCATTAATGCATTTTTTCCTGCAGGATTTACTTCACCGTACCAGAATGTAGCTGTTCACATGATATATCCAAGACTTGACATACATTGACTGAATGGGCAAGTGTAGCAGCTGAGCTTCACCTCCAACCCAAACCATATCAGGATTACACTTACTATCATTCTGTACAATTTAAGCTGTCTTGTGTACGGTGTAATGGATAATAGTGTATTACATCCAAAATTCAAACAGCATATCAGATTAGAACTATAGAAATAGTTAAAAGTAAGCATTCGTCAATTTTAACATTAGAAAAAAACATATTCAACAAGTGCTATAGGATAAAAGCTCAAAGTACTGCGAATGTTGGAGACCTGAAATCAAAAGCACTCCAGCCTCATTTGACAGATTTCACTAATAGGTAAAATAAGTTCATCTAACCACTAGCCCGGAGAGTCCTGGTGCTGTATAATAGAATGCACCATCTGATGCGCAATTGAGTCATACAGCCAGAAGGGCTGCAGTGCCTTGCACTGATCTCAGAAAGGGCAGGCGCTGCAAAGCTATGATTGATTTCTGTAGGCCTTGGCAAAACAGATAAAATGAAAATCAGGCAGTGTTGCTGGTTACTGCCAGGGGGGACCTGGTGGAAATTGCACATCTATGGACATGAGGTAAGAACCAGATTGTAATGCTCTTTGTGATTGAACAGTGTGCTATTTCTGGTTACTTAGGTAGCAAGTTGAAACATAATACCTAAGCGTGGACAGTACTGATGAGGCAACATCTTCAAGAGAGGACAGAAGAACTTTTAGAGATAGGCATAGGCAGGATGAGAAAAAAAGGAAAGGAAAATCAACATACTGGCAATAACTTAAATTTCAGACTGGATGCTTATCAGTGATTGATAGTTTTGTTTTCCATTTGCTCCTGGAAGAATTGCTAAAGGATACCAGACATCACCAGATCTGCGGCTAACCTGGCTCCAAAACATGGCTGGAAAACACTCTGAGAGGAGTAACCGTGCTGAAGCAGCGCAGTGCCTCGTCCATTCTGCAGCTTTAGTAGCAGAATACTTAAGTATGTTGGAAGATCGCAAGTATCTTCCTGTAGGATGTGTAACCTTCCAGGTAGGAGTTTGTAAGGCACTCTCAGATTGTTTTTCTGTCTATTTTGTGTACATTATATTGAATGTGGAATTGTAACATGATTTTTGTTTCCTCTGAAAGGGAGACCCTATTCTAAGAAAGGAAAAGGATGATATGTTGAGGACAGGTTAGATGAAGTTCAGTGGGAGCAGGCTTTTGTGGACAATTAATGAAGACACTGATGACTTGGATCAAATGTCCTGCTTCTACACAGCAACTTCTATGTAATTATCAGCATGATGCATTATGCCCTTACTGTCTGATCAGCATAGACACTGACATTGCAATCCAACCCTAATAGAAAAATATCACTTCCATACATACCCTCAGAAAACCCCTGAAGGTAACACCATAAGAAGTGGTTTATGCATGATTCACTATTCTTCTTACTGTTTAAGGAGTATTTGTAATTCAGTCTTTTCACCTTTTAGTCTGTTGATTTGTCATCCCCTTTAGCATAGAGAAATACATGGTCTCCACTTGATCATTATCCTGGTTGAAATCAGGAAATAAATGCTGATGAACATGACATTATTTGCAACAATGGATAAAATCCAAATGTGAGCATATCACTCGTAAGTTAGTCACAAAGTGGAGATATCACCTAATATATAGGAAGCTGCATCTCCTGCACAGAAATTACCTGCAGCAGATGGTCTCACCTCAGCAGGAATGAATGTCTGATGATGCGAAGTCCTGCCCTACCTGCCTCCCTTTCCATATTACAAACTTGCATTAACATTTGTAAAAATCTTGCCTCCTGTATTCATTCATATTTTCTGATTATCAAAGTTATTTTGCCTTCTGTTTTCCATTAGCTAGTGTGAAACGATCATCTGTTTGGATTACTTAAGGGAGAATGGATTGGTTTCAAAGTTCTACCTTGCAGTTAAATTCTGTGAATCTATTTGGGAGAGATTTGGGTGACTGACTTTTATTCAGAGCATTTCAAATGTGCTTTGGGGCATGCTATTTTGTTAATAGCTCTATGGTCTGAGATTCTGGATCAATGTTGAGGTTATTCTGGAGGGATTGGGTCCAATTTACACAGCATCTGAAACTCTCCTTCTTTACAATTATTTAAAGTGATGAACCACAGGAGAGCAAGCTCATAATGCATATCGTTAATGCAAACTGTATTGATGCAAGTGTTTGTCCCAAGGGGTTGAATGTGGAAAATGATCACACAGAAGAAATTGACGAGAATGATTCCAAGGATGATACACTTCAGTTATAAGGACTTTGGAGTGGAGAAGAAGAGATTTGATAGAAATTTTCAAAATTATGAGCGGATTGGACAACGTAGACAGGCAGAATCCTTTCCCATTCAAAAGGATTGAGAATCAGGGGACACAATTTTAAAGTTTTGCAAAAGAAGTGAATGTGAGGTGAGAAAAACAATGTCACACAATGAAGTGTTAGGGTGTAGAATGCACTGCCTGGAAATGTCGAGCCAGGTCCAATTGAGTTATTCAAGAGTGTTTTTGAAGATTATTCAAATAGAAATAATGTGCAGTGTTATGGGGAAAAAGCAGGAGATCGGCACTAAATTGAAATGTGTAGAGTCAAGATGTGCAGAATGCCCTTAAGCATTGTAACAATTCTGTGATGGCGTATAGTAGTCAAGAAAACAGCTCACCACCACCTTCTCAAGGGCACTTTGGGAGGGGCCATGGTTGCTGGTCCAGCTGGTGAAACCCTCATCCAATAAATGAATAAATAAAAATATACAGTTTTTGATATGTAAGTGCATTCATAACGTTAGTACCTGTGTAAATAAGGAAATAACTGCAATTTGAGCCTTCCTGATACTGCAGAAAATCAAGTTGTTGACCTGGAGACACAACTGGTTTCATGGCCGTGACCTGATCTAGACAAATTTCCTCTTAAATCTGCATTAAAGATAGCAGAAAACCCGAAATTAAAGACTAAATCTTTTTTTTTTTGACTAAGTTCGAGTTGCATTGTGTCTTTGTAGAGCTTTTCACCATAGGTCCTAGTGAATTTTCTCTCCATGTCTTATTAACTTTGCTACATTAAAGACCTATTCTCCAATTTCTACTCCATCTTACCATGTGCCATTCCCTGAACAACGTGCGACGCAGCAGATATCTGCCAAAAGACTGGCATCTCTTGTGCACAGCCATACTGGAAAGCTGGTATGCCCAGACAAGCACCAAAAGTCCGGAGCTGCCCTATCTGATTCCTGATGTTTGCCTTGGAAATGGCAGATTGCAGTAAATGGGTACCTCGCTTATGTGGGCAGAGACCTGGAGGTCCTGCTGATGGAGTGGTTCAGAGGCAGGACTTCCTTGTCCCCTGTGACATCAGTCGAGGTCACAAGACAGACTATGCCAGCCTGGTTTGAGGTTTTCACCCGAGTTAAAGCAATATCAGCCACCTGGAGGTGTGCAGAAAAGAGGTCAATGACCTTCTGCATTCCAGAAGGATAAGTGTCACCACCTTCTCTCTGATACATTACGTTCACTCTGTTTCTGCAACTGTTTCCATCTCCCATCAAGAATCATGCTGTACCACTATTTCCTGCAACATCTTCCTCTATTTGCTGTCACGCACCCCAACCCTCAGCACCGCGAAACCTGCACCTCCCTCCCCTATTGCTGCCTACTCACTAGAGTTGAGAAGGGTGGTGGGCTGCCTGACATTCAGCTCCTCACTTCTATGGAGACGATCCTGAGTCTGACCACCCTGAGCATGCCATGAACTGGTGTTGGAAGCTGTCCAATACTTACTGTGCCCCAACCCCAATGTGTGAAAGTTACCTCCCTTGACTTGACTGGGACCCATTGACATGCAGTACTATAAGACTGTTATCTCTGGCTGAAGGACAAAGTGAGAAAACAGGCAAGGCAAGATGACATAAGGCAACAATGCTGTGAGTATCCAGATGGGTTCAGCATGAGTGAATGCCAGGAGAGCCAGCTAAGAACCCAGAAATACAGTTTGGTCCAGTCTGTGAACTGGGTGCATGTCCATGAATGCACACTGTCCTTGCAGCTTATTGCAAAGAGAATTGAGTACAAAAATGTCCTGGAAGTGGATCAGAGATGTGCTATGAACATTTCGGAGGCTGGTACATACCATTTGCCAGTTTTTGTGGATGTGGGATATGTATGTTGGTGTCCATAGAGTGTGCCCTGAGATGTTGGAGTTCAGTGTCCAATGTGGAGTTCATTCAGAACAAGTGCATTCTGAATCTGCCAGGTGCATGCTCTGGTTTCCATGTTGAGTTTTTTTGGCTTCACCTTATTTGGCAAGACTGGTAAGAAAGAAAGGTCAATATTAGTGATGTACATTGGGCCGTCAACAAAGTGTTTAACAACCAGTAATCCTCCTTTATTAGCAACTGGCTGCTACCTTGTAAGAAACCCGTCACACTGCTTGTGAAAAGTATGAAAGATGGAGCGAGATGCTCCCAATGTCGAGGTGCGCCTTGCTGTACTTAACACCTGAATTTTCCATGTATTAGACTGTCGCCTACGTCACCCAGACCACTGTAAGATTCCAAGCTAAACATTTTTAGATGTAACTCAGAATTTCTTTCATTTCAATGGTTCGGCTGATCCTGCCAGAATCCAGATGTGGAACTACCAGAAACTAGATTCCAAGAAAGTTAATGAATAATCAGATTTCTGGTGCTTGTGATCAAGGCTTTATGTACTGTTGGTGGATCACTGCCATGTAAATATCAGAGTGATGTCCCCAGACGTTGATAACATGGCTGTGGAAATCAAGAAAATATTGCATCCTTTAATGTTGTAGATTGTAGCAAAGGTTTGTAATATATTTTCCATTTTATTCTTCTGTTTTCCCCTCTCTTACTGTCTGTTTTACTGTATTATATATTTCTGTTGCACATTTTCACGTATGTGAATTTTAGCAAAAAAATTTTAGCACTGGAAACAGGGTAATCCTACCATCTTTCTCTGCTGACCCTGGATTTTTGACAGAGGCTTTCACAACTTGTGTAATAGTTTCAGAGGTAGTCTCACATCCATATTGACTCCATAAGATAAAGTAAAGGAAAACCATGAATGTGCTAGTACAATAGAGATAAATGATTGTGATTCTCAGGTGGGAGGACAAGAGACTCAAGATTCCCATAAAACAAGGCCGACTTGGTAGTTCTACTTTGATTGTATTTGTGACCGTTGACAAAAATACAGTCGAGCTGTTTTTAACTGCAGCTGTTTTTTTATTTCTCCTGTTAGTAGAGACTTTAATAGATGTAAGATGGACTGTACTAGCTTGACTAATGATTGCAAGATTTATGTTCATATGTGTTATCCATAGTAATTACACCTTTATTTGGATTCTTGTAGAATATTTCTTTCAATGTTTTGGAAGAGTCTGCAGTTTCAGATGATGTTCTTTCACCGGATGAGGAAGGAATCTGCTCTGGGAAGTACTTCACAGAGGCTGGTCTTGTGGGATTGCTGGAGCAAGCTGCAGATCTGTTTTCAATGGTAAGTATTATTTCAAACTGCCAACTCTCTATGTTGTAGAATGGTATCTATGATGGGCAACAGTCAGTGTTGAATGGTGGAGATGTGGAAATGAATGAATGAATAATTGGTGGGATATTACTTGACAAGCTTCAGAGATCAAGGTGTATTGTTGAAAAGTTTCCATCATGAAAGTAAACAATGTGGACAGAGCCCTTTATTGGGTGAACCTTGCATGGTCTGCTGATGGAGCGGATTGGATGATTTGAATTTTATTTCTCATGCTGAACTTTTCTGCCCTTTTTCATGACTCACTTAAGTTAATTGTTGTGTCTCTTTCTTCCATTTGTAATATTGTTGGAATGGATTTATCCAGCACCAGTGACAAACCCAGTCTGTGATTTGCCTTATACAGTTTGGACAAATAGGTAACACCAGTTTCTGTAATTTACTTCCTGATCTTCCAATTCTGAGTACTGACGATGCTGGCAGAGATGAGACTCCATCGCCCAAGGATTAAGCATTACAACATTTAATACACTATTAAGTCCGATTGGTGAAATTTTGGTTAGGAAATTATTTCCTTGAAATTTTAAAATGTGGCCTATGTGTTGCGTAGAATGTTTGGTCTGGCAGCACATTGTGTTCTTATGCCAATGTGCTGCATTTCCAAGTGTAGAAACATAGGGTTCCCCTTTGCTTTGATGCTCTGTTGAACTCTTTTGTGTCATTTTAGGTTTAACTCCCAAAAAATAGATAGCAAGGTCATTCCAATATGTCAAGTCTCCTGTCAACGAATGCATAAAGCCGTTATGTAGAGCAATATGTTTGAGATTAATATACATTCAAATGAACCTGCAAGTTAGGAGCACAAGTAGACTGTTCAATCTCTTGAGCCTACTCCACCATTGCTGATCTGATTGTGGCCTTAACTCCATTTTTCCTGTCTACCCTTTATACCCTTCGACTTCCTTATCAAGAATCTACTTAACTCAGCCTTAGATCATTGACCAGATGGTCGTCTTATTTTCCCGAAAGCATCAATGAGTAAATTCTCAGCTGGCTTTGATGCCGGTCTACACAGTTAAGTTCATGATCAACGTGGTACATTTCACGATTTTAACCTTCTGAATTTAACATTAGATTACATCTCTATAGTTGAACGTTCATTTCTCAAAACCCCGAGTATGCTGATTTCTGCACAAAATTAATGTAATTGTGCCATGTCAAGGAGTCAACAGATGATCCTTGTTGGGAAAAGTAGTTAAAAAGCATGGATTAATAATGATAATAGATTTCAACTACCTGACATTAGTTGAACAGAAGACATGGGTAAAGAAGATAATTGAATGGAACTAGTGGAACATGTACAGGTCACTTTCTAACTTTGTACGAAAACAAAAGCCTAGTAGGGGAGATTCTTGTTGGCACTAGAAATGGGTGTTGAACCAGAGCAGATAAAAATAAAAGTAAGGGAATACCTGGACAATAGTGATCATAATATAACCTGCATTAAGATACAACAGAAGAGTAGATAATTATGATGGAACCCACATTAATAGATTGCAGAAAAGCTGACTGTGCAGCACTGAGACTAGAACTGGGAAAATAAAATGAGCAACAAGAGTGAAAAATAATTGAAATAGTGTTCAACAGAGTATAGGAAAAATATAATTCACTAAAAGGAAAGAACAGATTAAACACTAGTGAAACTCCATTAGAAATAAAGACATTAGGCAATAAATGAGGGCACTGAAAGAGGCATCCATTACCAAGATAAATGACAGAAGACTAGCGTGAACACGACTAGAGGTTAGGAAAGAATCTTATTACGCAGACAAAGTGTCACTACAAAACTAAATTGTCAAGAAACACAAACTGGCAAAATATTTCACAGACATGTCAATAAAGAAAGGAAGGCTGTGGTAGGAATAGGACACGATGGGACAAGCAAAATAATTGCACAGGCAATAAAACAGAGATGGCAGAAATCTTAAATAATTATTTTATTCAAATTGAAAAAGGAAACTATAGCTGAGCAATTCTAATTAGGAAAATGTTGAGTAAATAATGAAGGATATAATTGCAGATCATTTACAAATACATAATATGATCAAACAGATTACACGGCTTCATTTTTAATATTCATTTTGTGGGTGTCGCTGGCTGGCCAGCATTTCTTGCCCATCATTTGTTGCCCTTGAGAAGGTGGTGGTGAGCTGCCTTCTTGAACCGCTGCAGTCCACCTGCTGTGGGTTGGCCCACAGTGCTATTAGGGAGGGAATTCCAGGATTTTGACTCAGTGACTGTGAAGGAATGGTGATATATTTCCAAGTCAGGATGGTGAGTGACTTGGAGGAGAACTTGAAGATGGTGTTGTTCACATATATCTGCTGCCCTTGTCCTTCTGGATGGAAGTGGTCGTGGGTTTGGAAGGTGCTGTCTGAGGATCTTTGGTGAATTTCTGTAGTGCATCTTGTAGCTAGCACTCACTGCTGCTACTGAGCGTCGGTGGTGGAGGGAGTGAATGCTAGTGGCTGTGGTGCCAATCAAGCGGGCTGCTTTGTCCTGGATGGTGTCAAGCTTCTTGAGTGTTGTTGGGGCTGCATTCATCCAGGCAAGTGGGGACTATTCCATCACACTCCTGACTTGTGCCTTGTAGATGGTGGACAGGTTTTGGAGAGTCAGGAGGTGAGTTATTTGCCACAGTATTCCTAATGTCTGACCTGCTCTTGTAGCCACTGCATTTATGTGATGAGTCCAGTTGAGTTTCTGATCAATGATAACTTCCAGGATATTGGCAGTGGGGGATTCAGTGATAGTAGCACTATTGTATGTCAAGGGACGGTGGTTAGATTGTCTCTTATTGACAATGGTCATAGCCTGGCATTTATGTGGCAAGAACGCTACTTGCCACTTGTCAGCCCAAGCCTGGATATTGTCCAGATCTTGTTGCATTTGAACACGGACTGCTTCAGTGTCAGAGGAGTCACGAATGATGCTGAACATTGTACAATCATTGGGGAACATCCCCACTTCTGACCTTATGATGGAGGGAAGCTCATTGATGAAGCAGCTGAAGGTGGTTAGACCTAGGACACTACCCTGAGGAACTCCTGTAGAGGTGTCCTAGAGCCAAGATGACTGAACTTCAACAACCACGACCATCTTCCTACGTGTCAGGTATGACTCTAACCACCAGACGTCTGCCCCTGAAACCCATTAATTCCAGTTTTGCTCGGGCTCCATGATGCCACACTCGGTCGAATGCAGCCTTGATATCAAGGGCTGTCACTCTCACCTCACCTCACCTCTGGAATTCAGCTCTTTTGTCCATGTTTGAACCAAGGCTGTAATGAGGTCAGGAGCTGAGTGGCCCTGGTGGAACCCAAACTGGGCGCCACTGAGCAGGTTATTTCTGAGCAGGAGCTGCTTGATAGCACTGTTGATGACACCTTCCATCACTTTACTGATGATTCAGAGTAGCCTGCGGGGTGGTAATTGGCCCGGTTGGATTTGTCCTGCTCTTTATGTATATGACATACTTGGGCAATTTTCCACATTGTCGGGTGGATACCAGTGTTGTAGCTGCACTGGAACAGCTTGGCTAGGGGGAGTGGCAAGTCCTGGAGCACAAGTCTTCAGTTCAACTGCTGGTATGTTGTTGGGGCCCGTAGCCTTCGCAGTATTTAGTGCCTCCAACCGTTTCTTGGTATCTCGTGGAGTGAATTGAATTTGCCGAAGGCTGGTATCTAAAATGATGGGGTCCACTGGAGGATGCCGAGATCGATCATCTACTCGGCACTTCTGGCTGAAGGTTGCTGCGAAATAAAGGGGTTGAATATTATTTAAATAGAGAAAGATTGCAGAAAGCCTGAGAACAGAGGGATTTGAACTTTAAAGTCTGGCAGATAAGTTCTGCAGTTAAGAGGGAAGGCAAGTAGGATGTTGACCTTCATTTTAAAGGGAATTGATTATAGACATAGGGAAGTATTGCTGAAACTATACAATGCACTAGTCGGACCACAGCTGGAATACAGTGAACAGTTTTAGGCCCTTTACCTATCATTACATTAGATGCAGTCCAGAGAAGGTTGGCTAGACTGATCCCAGGTATGGAGGGTCTGTTTTATGAGGAGAGGTTAAGTATGTTAAGTATTTACGTGTGGGGTTTAGAAGAATGAGAGATGACCTTTTTGAAAAATTTAAGATTCTTAGGAGACTTATCAGGTTCAATGTTGAAAGGTTGTTTCTGCTTATGGGTGAGTCTAGGACCAGAGGACATAATTTCAGAGTACACAGTCACACATTTAAAACAAAGTAGAGGAAAAATTTCTTCTCTCAGAGGGTGGTGAATTTGTGCAATTCTTTACCGCAGAGGGCTGTGAGGCTGTGTTAAGTATATTTAAGGCTGAGATAGATAGATTTTTAATCAGTACGAATATCGAAGGTTATAGGAAAAAGGCATGAAAGTGGAATTGAGGATTATTAGATCAGCCATGATCTCAATGCATGGTGGAGCAGACTCAATGAGCTGAATGGCCTATTTCTGCTCCCAAGTTTTACAGTCATATGACCAAATGAAGTGTAAATACTGTCTTGTACTGGATGTGCTGAATTGCCTGTCTCTGTGCCTTATATCCTATGTAATTCAAATATATCCTACAAGTAATGCTAAGTTGGTTTATTCAACAGGAAATGGTTATCTCTGGTAGCTATATTAGGTGTTTATACGTTTGTAGGGATCAAAATTGGTTTTGTCCACAGAAATGCACCTATTAATTAGAATTGTGTTCAACAGTCCTGACAATCCATTTTCTGTATCAGGCTAAGTGTAAAGATCATTTTGTTTTATTTTTAATTTTTGACTTTTTTTTGTTTTCCTTTGATACCTATACCAGCTTTTGAAGAACCGTTTTGTCACGTGAATGTGTATTGTGTAACACCATTACCAAAAATGTAAACCAGACCTCCGTATATCCTCACAATTATAGATACAGCAAACTTTTTATCAACTGGCACCTATGGGACCAGGAGTGTGTCAGTTGAAAAATATTCCAGTTGATCAAGAAGTCCACATAATCAGGGAGCTTTCGAGAGGTATGATCAGACTCTCAAACCATAATTAAGGCATAATGTTAAGAAAATCCTCAGGATTGGGAGAAATGTTAGATTTTTAAAATTATTTTCTACCAGAGATTTTCCAAATTAATCTACTGGATTTATCCTATTTGAATTAGGTTATGGTCATGAGACTAGAGATCCATTAAAATTGGTTGGGGAGAAATTCTTGAATGAGAAAGATTAATCCTCAATATTGGACCAAGGGTCCCTGTTTCTAGAAAGACTCCATGGAGCATTTAGGGTAGCACAGGAACATTTAAAAGTTCTACAGGTGAAAAGGATAGAATGGGTGGATAAACATTTAGCTGGGAGATGAAGTATTGGTGTTGTTGCCTTTATAGGGTGAACCTGTGAAAGTGAAATTCAATGGTCTATATAAAGTAGCTAGAATGATCCTCCTGATTAGAGGAAGAAGAATTGATATGTCACATAAACGTGCTGAAAAGGTTTCATGTATAGACGCGGATAAGGAAGAGCAAGTGTGTCAAGTGGTAAGAGTAGTAGTAAATGACAGAGATAATGAGGATGAAGTATAAGAAGAGATAGACAGGTCTCGAACCGCTGACAATTTGACTGGCTAACACAAAAATATTAGGGCAGTTAGACATTGTGTTCTCATACTTAGAGAATGGGCAGTGGGAGGACCTTATAAGACTACGGAGAAAGTATGTGGTAATCTGTAGAGATATACCTGGATGTACTAACCAGATTAACCAGACATGATGTGGATGTTTCAGAGTCAACATTGATAAAATGACATCCTTATCAGTTGAGTCCTGAAAAACTAGCTCAGGTGGAAACATGTTCAAGGACCACATGATTGACCCTAGCCAAAGCAGCTGGAGTTCATGAATAATGTTGGTTCCTAAACCAGATGGATCAACTAGACTTTGTATAGATGATAGAAAGATGAATATAGTCACAAAAACAGATTTGTACCCAATTCTGTGACTGGAAGATTGTATTGATAGGGTCGACAGTATATTTTTCCTTTCAAAGATTGTTTGATTGAAGGAGTACTAGCAAGTGCCATTGACAAAGAGGGCTAAATAAATTGTTGCTTTTGTTACATCAAATGGGTGATACCGATGTCACGTGATGCCATTTGGCTTAAATAATGCCTCATATACAGTCCAGAGGCTAATGAATCAAGTCATGACTGGAGTTTGTAACTGCGTAATGTATTTAGATGATATTGTAGTTTATTGAAGAACTGAAGAGCATGTAAAACAAACTGACGAACTGTTTAAGGAGTTGCGATTGGCTGGTTTGGTGATAAATGTAGTCAAGAGTGAATGTGCGAAAGCAAGTGTGACTTACTTGAGAGATGTTGTTGGACAAGGGTAAATGTTGCCACGGAGAGTAAACTGAAGGCTTTAATATAATTGCTAAAACTAAACAAAAATTATGAGGTTTTCAGGAATGTGTGTATTTTACTGGAAATTTGCATGGGATTTCAGTTTAATAGCCATGCCTTTAACAAATTTATTAAAGAAACAAAGAAAAGCTAGGCAGCCTTTGAGAAGCTGAAGAAATGAACCAGTGTTGGCTGTCCATGATTTTTCCAGACCTTTCAAAATGGCAATTGATCTTCGTAATTTAAGGGTGGGTGTTGTCATATTGTAGGATGACAAGTAGGAATAGAGAAGCTAATGGGGTACTTCTCTAAAAAAACTGAACCACTATCAGAAGAAGTATTCTATTGCAAAAAAAGAGACTTTGGGATTGTTGTTAACTCTTCAATTCCAATTCCCTTGAAGGGCGTATGTCTTTTTATTTTTGTGTCTTCAAGAACTGTGGACTCCAATGAGAAAGAACTGTTTTTGAAAGCAGGAATTTACCAGGATAGCTGCATAATTTCACAGCAATAAATTCAAAACCTATTGTGAACTCCTGACTATTGGCTGTGGGTTCCTGCACTGTGCCGATGATTAGGAGCCAAAGAGTTGTTTACAAATGAAGCTGATTGGTTCACAGCTAACTGAGCAGGTTGGAACTGGAAACCAGTTACAAAGACACAGATACACAGAGAGGGAAAGACACAGAAAGGTGAGCAGTTGATTTCCTAAACAAAAGCTGCCTGTTCTCTGTAGTAAAAAAACTAATTTTAAACTTGAAGAAAGCCTTTTCTGCAGCCGTTGCTGTAAGCTGAGACTTTGAATTGATAAATCAGAGACATTTTCCAAGCGAGTCAATCACTCTATACTTCTTAACAACCATGTGAATGCTTCCAGGGAAAGACAGCTGAAAATTAAGGGCCTGGCTGGTTGAAGAAGGATCATCTCAACATCAGAATCAGAGAGCAAAGACCACTCACGTCACTTTACAGTTTTTTTAAGCTTTACCATCAGCCTCTTTCCTTGTTTGTTTGTTTGTTGGTTGGGGTGTGTGTGTAAGGGGGAGTTCATAAGAGGATTAGAATTTTTGTTATATGCTGGGGTTGCAAGGAGTCACAGGGTGTAATTGATAGAGGTGGTGTAAGGGAAGTACGAGGTCATTTTAATAGTTACTCCAGACTATACATTTAGTATAACTATTTTTGAGTAACTATTTACTTAGTTTCATCAGAGCCCTCTGAAGTCTTGAATTTAAGTGAAAGGTATTAGAAATGTGACAGGAAGATCCCTATTCAGCAGAAATACTGAATTTGCTGATTTCAGTCAGTCATTCGTTAGATTTGAGCCTACGTATGTGCTCCAGCTACTATCATTAGCCTACCAAGAAATTGTATCTGTAGGTAATCCCTGGGTTGTGAACAGGTACTGTTCTTGAGTCCGCTCGCAAGTCATTTTGTATGCAAGTCGGAACACAATGCAGGATTAAATAAACTAACTATTCATTAAGTACAGGAAATGTTTATGAGATGGATCTTTAAAATTACATCCCTGTAAGGTATCGTGTTTGTAACTATGACCGTTCATAAGTCAGCTGTTTGTAAATCAGGGACCCACTGTATAAATATTAGGACAGAACAGGTTGGTGTCATGGTGAAATGAGATGTTGATACTCGCAGTCTTAGGTTTTGTAAGTTACAAAATGGTTGTTCTTTACAAAATGGTTGTTCTTGGTTGCATAACTCAGGAATCTAATTTTATGAACATCCCTTTATAATTGCATGGTAAAAATTTCTGTTTTTCACTTGTTGCACAATTTTTGGACTTTCAAATAACAGGCTGGAATGTATGAGGCAGTTAACGAAGTTTACAAAGTTCTTATTCCAATCCATGAGGCTAATCGTGATGCAAAAAAACTGGCAACTATTCATGGTAAACTCCAAGATGCTTTCAGCAAAATAGTCCATCAGGTAATTTATTTCACAGACTTCATTTAAGTGTAATTTCAAATATTCTGTTTAATAGATGGATAGTTGATTTTAGTTGACTATTTTCTTAGAGTTGACTAGTACTGTTCTTTGCGGTAAGAAGTCAGTATATCCTTGAGAATAAAATCTAAAAAGTGCTTGTTTAAAGTTGCGTCTGCATGCTTTTCTTTTTGCACCTGACCCAAATGTTACAGGATCTCTGTTGTGTAAATTCTTGACATGACTCTACTTTCTGTTACACAGAGTACTGGCTGGGAGGTAGGTGTTATTTCTGTTGATGTTGGAACACTAATGTTTAATGTAAAATTCATGCCAATGCTTTGCCCATGTGTGCTGGCTGTGGGTGTTCTGTTATTGTCTGGCTATGAAGCCATTTCTTCTGGCCGCAGAATTGTAAGATTTTTCTGCCATGGTCATGTGAAATGCTTTCAGATAAACAGATCTCACAGACGGTGCATGTAAATAGACATTTTCTCACTAATGAAGAGTCCTGTGAATGAATCACTTCCATTATCACTAGCTTTAAATTATGTTTGTTTCACCAACGTATATTTGCCTCTCACAGCTACTGGCAGTAAGGTTTATTTTATTAGTCTTAGTTTATACGTTTTTTTCTCTCAATGCAATTATTTGTGTCCATTGTTCACAAGTCACACATTGCAACATTGCATGGTAAATTATCTCCCTAGCCTGTTTACCTCTCCAGTTGTGATTAATGTTGGTCTCCACTACTTTCTCCATCATTTATCTTGTGATGTGCTGAGTATGCTATCCCTTTTATACCAGAGTGCACGCTGTGCTGTGATGTTTTGCGTGGAGTTAATAGCTGCTGTCTTTAAAAATTTATTTTTATTGCTGGAATTGTAGCTTTTTTGTTTCAATAATCCCTGCCCTTTTCAAGTAATTTTTGTTTTCTCCTCTCTCTCCCCCTCTCTCTCTCTCTCGCCCTGATGCTGATCCCTTCCTCCTGCTTTTATAACTGTCCTATTGTGGTAAGTTTTCCACTTTGTTGATCTATTTTGACGCCTGATGCATTCAATGACATTTCTTGTTGGGGGGGAAAAAGAATTAAATTTGATGTCAATCACATTACTTCTATTTTCTCCTCTGAGAGAAATCTTTGCTTTCATCATTCAATATATATATCAACATTCATTGTATTGGGATCAAGATGGTTGTCTTATGTGACTAAATATTTTTAATAATTCTACAGAATTCACTCCTTTTTGTTCACTCCTATAAGCTTTGAACATTATTCCTTCTGCAAATTTTGACAGAAGTCAATACCACCCTAGCCTAGGCCACATGCTTTCTATTTTATGTGACTATTGAACAATATTTAGTTTAAAATACTGTAAGCTAGCTTAATATTGTATTCAAATAAGGTTGAATTGGAGCCCAGCTGATAGGTCTTTAATTGGTGTACAAAAGATTGTTAACCAGAATTGGTAAAAATGATAATGACCTCTGTAAAGTTTAAAATGTGAGAGACTTATCTGTGAGTGTGAATTCACAACTGAAGCCCCAAATCAAACAGGTGGAATTCACTAGATTTAAGCTGTGTGTTTTATAATATCTAAACCCCCATGTGTAGATATCCTACATTCGCCACATTTCGGTTAAATTATGAGTGAACGATTATTGTCCAATGCATCATAATGTCTGTGAACAAAGGGCTGAGTTTCCTATTGGGTGGAAACTAATCACAACATAACCCAAGTATACTATTGCTAACTGGATCAAACCCACCTGTAATTGCAGAGTTTGGTCACTCAAAGTGTTCAGGCACACCCCCAGTGCTCCCTAGCAACCAAAAAGGAAAGTCTATTGCTATCGCAGTGGCGGCCTTGTCAGCTTGGTGTAGCTATAGTCCACACAGTTAGGAGGCCTCCAGTTTGGTTTCTAGTTTAATGATCCAGTAAAATAAGGGATTTGCCTTTGCAGCCTTTTGAATTGGTACCTGCCTCTATGTAGTCTCCAATCAGATGGAAGCTGCTGCCAGGATTAGTTCACACTTTTCCTTGAAGCATTCTTGAAAATGGAAGGGGCCAGTGATGGTACTGGAGGAAATTGCAATGAGAAGGATGAGAACTTACTGCTCTCTTCTAATAATGTTTTGCCTGTGCTTGTTGTAGAAGCAGTCACCCCACCATGCAGGAGTATGGAAAATCCTGGAAATCCCAAAGCTGATAACGCTCTGCCACTTTACTTTGCACTGGAAGAATAAGCATTCCCTAGTTGAAAGTCATATGAAAATTGGGATGATAATGTCATTCATATTTTGAATACATGAACAGGATTATTTGACATGAATGATCCCGTGGTATTCCAATGAATTCTATTGTTCTGCTGGTATTTGCCTCAGGAGCAGCATTTTCTGAAGAAATCCATGCAGTTGCAAGTTCCTATTCCCATCTTGATTCCACTAAACTGAAATCACAAAAATCAAATCGGCATCAATTCATCACATTGTTGTTTCTTGAACATTTATGCAGAATGGGTGCTTCGTTTGCTTAGATAACAACAGGGGTTGCACTTCAAAGAAAGTTTCTGAGAGATGTGTTTAGAATATCAGTAATTGGAGTAGACCATTCAACCGCCTGAACCTGCTCTGCCATTCAATTAGGTTGTGCCAATCAGCACTTTACCTCTTTTAGTCCACCCTTACTCCATATCCTTACCCACCAGAATCTGTTTCAGTAACAAAATCTCCAATTATTAGAGCTTTCTTGGATTTTTGAGAACGAGCTCTTGATCTCCATTTTGAGTGAAGAAATGCTTTCAGGTCTCACTCCTAGCCTAGCCTTACCTTTTAAGATCATGTTGTTACATTTTTGCAGCACCAGCACCATCTCAATTTTGTTTCAGCAACTTCAATATCTCAATTAGATCATCCTTCAATCTTTTATGAAGGAAATATAAACTTAAATTTGTTCAGCCTGTCTTCATAATTCAAATTTTTAAACTCTGTTGTGTCTTGCCAGTACTGTATATAACCAAGGATAATTTCCTTTCATTTGTATTCCAGTCCCTTCGAGATAAAGGCCAACATTTAATTAACTTTTTGATTGCTTTTTATACATGTTTAATGAAATTTATTTGGACTTCCAAATCTTTATGCTCCTTTACATTCCCATATTCTTGCCCCTTTGGAAATGTTTGCATTGAGGCTAAAGTGGATGGCCTTACATGTGCACATATTAAACTTGCTTTGCCTTAATTTTGACCACTCCCCTAATTTGTCTATGTCCCTTTGCAAAATCTACAACATCTAGTATCGGTCCTAACAGAGTAGAGTAATCTATCTTTGAATGAAAAAATAATCATCAATAAATACAGTGAAAAGATGAGACATGCCTCTAAGGAGCACCATTTACTCTGCTTCTTACATTTAAATGCCAACAAAAAGGCTACCTGCAAATCTTTTCACATCCATTTTGTTCTATACTCGTCTATTGTCTTATCGAATGCCTTCTGTACATCCATGTAGACAACCTCCTTTTATACTCACTTATCAAGGTGACAGGACAGGTTCAGGAAGTGGTTACAAAGGCATATGGGAACCTAGGCTTTAAAAACCTGGGCATAAAGGACTAGAGCAGGAAGATTTCAATGGACCTTTATAAAATAACGAAAGTCTCAACAGCAGTATTGTTTCTAATTCTGGACTCTGCACTTTAGGAAACATGTGAATGGTTTAGAAAAGGTGTGAAAAGATTTAGAAAAATGGCTTCAGGGATGAATGATAGATGGATAGATTGGAGTATCTGTGCTGTTCTACTTACAAAAGAGATGGTTGAGAAGAGATTTGAAATAGGTGTTGAAAATTATGAAGTATCTAGACAAAGTAGATAGAAACTGGTGGGTGGATCAAGAACTGATAGCAGTAATTTAAAATGAT
Organism: Rhincodon typus; assembly: GCF_021869965.1. Taxonomy (NCBI): domain Eukaryota; kingdom Metazoa; phylum Chordata; class Chondrichthyes; order Orectolobiformes; family Rhincodontidae; genus Rhincodon; species Rhincodon typus. Next base: position 28,733,363 of record NC_063341.1, on the reverse strand, counting down.
TGGGAAAAGAAGCAGTGGTACATGAAGGAAACTCTTGTTCTGCAGAGAGTCATTAGCATCAGGCTGCAGAAAGCTACAGAACAGAGAATTCAGGGAGTCTTGTCGATGAATCACAAAAAACTAACGTTCATGCTCAGTGGGTGATACAGAAGGCAAATAGATTGTTGCCCTTCATTTCAAAGGGAATGAAGTATAAAAATAGGAAGGCGTTGCTAAAATTATGCAAAGCATAGTTGGAATACTGTGAACAGTTTTGGGTCCCCTATCTAAGGAATGATAATTTGGCATCAGAGGCAGTCCAGAGATGGTTCTCTAGGCTGTTCCCAGCATGGGAGGTACTGTCTTGTGAGGAGAGATTGAGTAGTTATGGCCTGTACTCATAGGAATTTTGAAGAATGAGATGTGCCCTTATTGAAACATACCAGACTCTTAGGAGGATTGATGGTGTAGATGTGGAAAGATTGTTTCCCCTTGTGGGAGAGCGTAGGACCAAAAGGCATTATCACAGCATTATGGGTCACCCATTTAAGACAAACAAAGAGAAATTTCTTTTCTCAGTGGGTAGTGAATTTGTCGAATTCTTTACCACAGAGGGCTGTTGAGGCTGGAACATTAAATATATTTAAGGCTGAGATGGACAGATTTTTAATCAGGGAATCAAGGGTTGTGTTGGAAAGGCAGGAAAGTGGAGTTGAGATTTATCAGATCAGCCACGATCTCATTGAATGGCTGAGCAGGCTTAACAGGCTGAATGGCCTACTTCGGCTCCTGAGTGTTATAGTCTTGTGATCTGTAATGTACTGCTTGTGAGTTGGTAAAGGCAGATTCAGTCACGGCTTTCATAGAAGATTTACATAACTACGGAAAGGGAGAAAACGTACAGTGTCACAGGGAAAGGAAATTGGAGAAGGCAGGGAATCTAGCTGAATTGCTTTGCAGAAAGCTAGTGTAGACAACGATAGGCCTATATTCTATGATTCGTGACCACATTAAAAAACTTGATTAGGTTAATCAGCCATGACGTAATTTTAAAAAAGCTATGCATACATATTTACATAGAAGTGGATCTTTCAAACACTTCCATGAGGGAGACCAACCATAAATATTTGCACTTAATGCCATGTTACATAAATGGAGAAGTCAGGAGCGAATATACCACAATACGTTTTGTTAAATTATCTCTATCACGTCCTGCATGTTGCAATTTTTATTACCTTAAAATAAATAATTTGCTATTAAGTTTAGTATTTATTCCTGTGTTGATTTGTGGCTGTTCCGCGTGTTCTGTGTTGCTAATTCCACTGTTATCTGCTGTGCCTGTTACGTGCATGTGTATTTTCTGTATGTTGCAAAAACATAGGCAGTATTACAATGAATAAGGTACATACCCCAAAACACTTCTGAAGTATGTACATTATAGCAATGCAAATGTGACATGATAGAATGGAAAGAGAGAGTTTGGTTAGCCCACTCTACAGCACTGTCAAAGTAAAATGCTAAAAATTGATGTACTTTGTAAAGACTGTTTTAAATTCTCTGTGAATTGTTGCCATATCATTGATGGCTCTTAAGTGCTACTAAAAAAGTAATGCCAGAGAAGGGCAACAAGCTCCCCACTTGCCCTGTCATTGGCAGAAGTGTCAACAACAACTTCTCTTTTTCTTCTTGAAGCACTAACTAATGAAGAATAATTCGGGTGAGTATCAATCCTGATTCATGAAAGAAATAAAAGGTTGCAGTTCCAAGGAGGCAGATATCTATGTAAAATATATCCTCGCGCCTTTCTGGTAAAGAGGATTATGCAGAGATTATGGACTTTGTCCAGGTGTCAGACGTTCCGTGGAGATCCCAAATGGGCCCAAAATAGTTTCTCCCATTGAAATAAACAGAAATAGTGAGAGACATATGGCTGGGAGATGAATTACATTTTGAAAGCTGGATGCACATCAAAATGAATCAACATAAGAATTTGTAAAGTACACTAACTGGAGAAAAGTCCATGTTTGCATTGCAGTCTATGTATTTTCATTTTCATTCTCATCCATTATGCATGACAAGCAATCATTTCTTAGTGATATCCTAATTCTCTAACATTTGTTAACATTCCAAAGGTTTTTGTTTCTTTTGATTAACAATGTGTGTACTTCTCATTCTCAGTGCCTATTTTGGTGTGGATTATTTTGTACCATTAAAAGATTTTATTTAACATTTTAAACTTACCCAAAGCTTTTGGTGAATTTATTTTGGTTCGAAAGCGGACACTTGTTGAATTTTATTGCTGTACGTCATACAGAGAGGACTGACTCCATTCATCCAGTAGTACTTTTCAGATTGTTATAGCCTAGAATATTATCTTTTGGAGAATCTGAGATTTACACATTGATATCCAGATCAATCTAACAATGTCATTCTGTGCTCCCAGCAACCACCAGAGCTAAATTCTTGGGGCACTGGTCATTATTACTGTTATTTTTGTATACACCCTATTGCTGAACCAGCACAGCCAAAAAAAGATTGTAGATGTTTAATCTTTTGTAATTTATATATTTTAAATCCTGCAAAATTATGGCATTTGAGATTTCTTGCAGGGAGATGTTTGTTTCAGTTATTTAATAGATAAAAATAATTTTTGTCTCAGCTGCCAGACATTGCACAGTGTGGATAGAAACTACGTCAGGAATATCCTAGGGCCAATCTGTAAAATGTATTGAGCAATCTTATCTCAACCGAGTCAGCAACTGAGCCACAATCATATTGGTACCCTTTAGACTAGAGGACAGGAATAATCATTCCTACTTGACAGGCTTTGGGTATGGACAGAATTGGGTTCAGCTGTGATGATCCCACAATCAAACATTTTCCTGACATTTTCTAAATTTACCTGTGAAGGATGGTCACTTAAAGACAAAGTACTGGATAGTACCATCATAGGAGCAGAGAGGCTGACGTTTCGGGCCTAGACCCTTCATCAGAAAAGGGGGAGGGGAAGGGGGTTTTGAAATAAATAGGGAGAGAGTGGGAGG
>NC_063341.1:28613298-28725340 GCF_021869965.1 Rhincodon typus | reverse complement strand
CCATCCCCGCCTCTTCGACCTGTTTGTTTCCTCTCCACCTATCCTCTCCTCTATCCCTCTTCTATCCGCCTCCCACTCTCTCCCTATTTATTTCAAAACCCCCTTCCCCTCCCCCTTTTCTGATGAAGGGTCTAGGCCCGAAACGTCAGCCTCTCTGCTCCTATGATGCTGCTTGGCCTGCTGTGTTCATCCAGCCCTGCACCTTGTTGTCTCGGATTCTCCAGCATCTGCAGTTCCTACTATCTCTGACTGGATAGTACCTAATGTGATACATTGATATATAAGTAAATGATGGTAATGTACCTCTGACATCAGTACAAGAGAAGAGACCAGTCCAGGATGAGCATATGGAAAGAGAGAAGTTTTAAATGCGACGCTGAAGAGCTGTGGTTTAGAGCCTGCCCTTTACAAATGTAAATAAAGGAGTGCTGCAGTATATAAGAGCCAGGGAACTATAGACCAGTGTGCCTTATATCAGTGGTGGTTACATTGTTGGAAGGAATTCTGCGGGACAAGATTTGCATGCATTTGGAAAGGCAAGGACTGATTATGGATAGTCAGCATGGCTTTGTGCATGGCAAATCGTGTCTCACTAACTTGAGTTTTTTGAAGAGATGACAAAGAACATTGATGAAGGTAGAGTGGTAGACGTTCTCTATATGGACTTCAGTAGAAGTAGAACAGGGTTCCACTTGATACACTGCTTAGTAAGGGTAGGTCACGTGGAATCCAGGGGAGCTAGCCAATTGGATACAAAATTGGCTTGAAGGTAGGAGACAGAGGGTGATGGTGGAGGGTTGTTTTTGGACTAGAGGCCTGTGACCAGTGGTGTGCTGCAAGGATCAGTGCTGGGTTCATTGCTTTTTGTCATTTATTTAAATGATTTGGATGTGAATAGAGGAGGTATTGTTAGTAAGTTTGCAGATGACACCAAATAGGTAGTGTCATGGACAGTGAAGAAGAGTACAATAGGACCTTGATCAGATAGGCCAATGGGCAGATGGAGTTTAATTTAGATAAATGTGTGTTGCATTTTGGTAAGGTAAACCAGGGCAGAACTTATACAGTTAATGGTAGGATCCTGGGGAGTCTCACTGAACAAAGAGACCTAGGGGTGCAGGTGCATAGTTCCTTGAACGTGGAGTTGTAGGTAGACAAGGTGGTGAAGAAGGTGTTTGGCATGCTTGCCTTCATTGATCATAGTGTTGGGTGTAGGACTTTGGGATGTCATGTTGCAGCCGTACATGACTTTGGTCAGGCCACTTTTGAAATACTGCGTACAGTTCTGGTTGCCCTTCTATAGGAAGGGTGTTATTAAACTTGAGAGGATGCAGCAAAGACTTACAAGGATATTGCCGGGACTGGAGGGTTTGAACTATTGGGAGAGGCCAAATAGGCTGGGGCTTTTTTCCCCAGAGTGTCAGAGACTGAGGGGTGACCTTATAAAAGTTTATAAAATCATGAGGGCCATGCATAGGGTGAATCGCCAAGGTCCTTTTCCTAGGGTGGAGGAGTCCAAAATTAGAGGGCATAGGTTTAAGGTGAGAAGGGAAACATTTAAAAAGGACCTGAACAGTAACTTTTTCACGTCGAGAGTGGTGAATGTGTGGAATGAGCTGCCAGAGAAAGTGGTGGAGTCGGGTACAATTACAGCATTTAAAAGGCATCTGGATGGGTAAATGATCAGGAATGATTTAAAGGGATATGGGCCAAATGCTGGCAAATGGGGCTGGGTCAGATTGGGATGTCTGGTTGGCGCAAATGATTTGGACCGAAGGGCCTGTTTCTGTGCCGTATGACCCCTTGACTCTAAGAGTTTGAAAAGTTTTACTTATAGATCAGAACAAAGCAGCCTGAACAATGTAGTGTGTGCAGATACCCACAACCCAAGATGCTGCAGACACAGTGTGCAGGTTGTAGGACAAGATAAAGTACCTGGGCCTCATGAAACTAAATGCCAGTGTTGGGTCAGTGCCTTTAGAATGGCTGAAGGCATGTTAAAAGTGTGACATTGCATATCATTTCCTTAATGCTGCATAATGAACAGTATTCACTTAGTATTGAAAGAATTCAATTTGACTAGTAATGATTTAAAATAAAATGTCTTAACAGTAATCACTAGTAGGAAAGCATGGACATGCAAATAATTGATACCAGCAAAGTGCAGGAAGTCAGAATATAAATATGGTTTTCCATTGTGCCACTATGGTGTCTCAGAGATACTAAGTTGAGGCAAAGCAGTTCCCAACAAGAGCGAGGGCCTATTATTTTGGGGAAAGGAAGTATGGAAAGCAATTTTCATAATTTTTTGGAAGAAAACAGTACATTTGATGTTACATTTTTATTGCAAATGCTCTGGCAAGTGGCAAGTGTGGGCAAAACATATTGTGCATTTCTCATTCCTGTTTTCATATTTTCTTGGCTCACATGTTTTTCAGTAGCTATCTCAAGAATGACATCGACATAGACCCCTTAGTTTACCACATCCACTCTGTCAAGGTTTGTTGGGCTGGAGGGAAGAAAAATACCTTTAAAGGGAGATTGTACAGAAATAAACTGACTGTTAAGGTTAAAACATAATATACGATTAAAGAGTTTGACATGTTGAATGTGAATTGTAACTTACTCCAGAGGTGAGGGTAAATAACAGCGATCGCAGGATTCCATTTAATTTGATGCTTTTGGGAATATATTCGTTTTTACACTTTCTCTAGTTTAAATGAAAGGGTATAATATAGTAGGCCATGAAGGGAATAGAAAAGATGAACAGAATGGACTTTTAGTGCTTCATATATTAGAGAAATAAAAGTAGAATCTTTGCTTCAATGGGATTGTGTGTGATTAGTCACAAGATAACCATAAAAATTCCCTTTTGTAGGATGGAAAGAGGATGTTTGGTACCTATTTCCGCGTTGGCTTTTACGGATCCAAGTTTGGTGACCTGGATGAACAAGAGTTTGTTTACAAAGAGCCAGCGATAACAAAACTGGCTGAAATCTCTCATCGACTTGAAGTGAGCTAACAATGATGCGACTTTATGAATGATCTATTTTCCAAAAGCACTTTTCAATGAATTGTCAGCAAGTTTGTTGTTTAATTTTAAGAAATATTCTATGCGGTCAAGTATGGTATTGTATAGGCCAAGTTGGAACCTCCAGGTTAAGCAAGGTTAGAGGTTGGGAGATCATTGATTTGCACTAGATAGATGGGTGTGTGACAGCATCAGACTGAAGTGAAATGTCCTGATGGGGTAGGAAAGCAGGAAGGGGTTGAACTAGAGCAGGATAAAGAGAGGCAGATAGAACAATATTAGAAGCAGGGAACAGAATATAGAGAAGATTCAGATGCCAGAGAATGGGATGATAGATTGAATTAGTAGTTTGGGGGTAGAGATAAAGGAAAACAATAGGACTGGGAGATAGGAAAAGGAAGAGTATAGTAGGTGAGCATAGGAAACAGGATTGTGAAGAAAACTGAAGGATGTCGGTGGGTTACAGCCCAGAGGAAGCAGTTGCACAGCAAGTTTAGATAGGTGTGGGTTTGTTTCTGGGGATAATAAGAATGTAGAGAACAGCAGACAGGTTCCTGAAAGAAGATCAGCTTGTGCCGGAAGCATTTTGAATTCTTTGGGAGTTTGAAGTAAAACAGCCTAATAGTACAGGAGATGAATCAGGGGACAGAGCAGACTGCTGGGCAAAAGCAGTAGAGGGCAGAGTACAGCAATGAAAAGTCAGGAAGGAATTCCATGTTTTCTTTGGGGGATCAGCTTGACCTATTGTTGGGGAGCACTGAGATTTCCTAGTGGGATACATTTGTAAATGAGAATGTCCCGGAAAAGATCACAGTACAACAATGGACAACATCTGGCTGGAAATTATTGAAGGCAAGGAAATCAGTATCCTCAGAGCCAGACGTATTCATCCAACAGGACTTTTCAGAGCTGAGAGGTAACAGTCATGTGAGGAGTCAGACATTTAAAATCCAAAAACAGGGTGGGTACCTGCTGTTTAAGTGAGTAAAGAAGTGCGAGAAAAGTTTCAAAGTAAGCCATAAAACATGAACAGATGAGAAGAAATTTCTTCGCCCATAGAGTGTTGAGCCTGTCAAATTCTCTACTACAGAAAGCAGTTGAAGCTGAAACACAGACTGTTTTCAATAAGCAGTTAAATATATTTCTTAGGGCTAGCGTGATTAAAGGGTAAGGGAAGAAAGTGGGAACAGGATACTGAGTTTGATGATCAGCCATGATCATATTGAATGGCAGAGCAGGACTCAAAGGGCTGAATGGCCTACTCCTGCTCCTATTTTCTTTATTTCTAAACGTAAAGTAGGTAAAATATTTTTGAATGTAAACAAATTATGAAAAATGACATCCTGAAGCATACTTTCTGCAAAACAGTATATTGATCTAGTAAAGTACAAAGGGACAGTCTGCTTTACCTAATTCCTGAAGCTGTGGGCAAACGTAAAGTGTATCTTTTAAACCAAATATATGTGCTATAGACTATCTTTGTAACTAGTTCAACAATGGAGCATTTGATTCAATTGGAACATAATGTAACAAAGTTACTGACTTACATATTGTAACTAAGTCACTGTCATAATTGCTGCACGTGTCATTTTACAGTGGATTTCATCATAGATATGAGTTTTCAAACACTTCAAATAGGATACAGTATCACTTATCAGTGTTATCTAATAGATGCATTTTGTATTGTATTAGGCGTTTTATGGTGAACGCTTTGGTGAGGATGTTGTGGAAGTTATCAAAGATTCCAATCCAGTGGACAAGTGCAAATTGGATCCTAATAAGGTGAAGAATATGTTATAGTAATAGCTGCTAATCGCTTTTCTGCCCATCATCTCCCAAACATGTTGTTACTTATTGGGCTTAGTTAGTCAAGTCTTGTACCTCAAACTGCGACGTTATTTGGCCGTGCATGGCATTATAGTTGATACTGATTCTTAATGAATGTCTACTCAAAAACTTTGCATTAAATCTGAGTTTTTTACCTTCGCAGGCCAGAGTTGAACGTTAGTCATAATACTCTAGTTAATGTCAATATTGTATTATAACCATCATGGACAGTTTTCTCTCATTGACGTCAATTCTAGTACTCATAAGTAAATAATACAAAATGAAGATTAAAGCTTTGAAGGTGAAATATGTCAGTTGCTACAGTTTTCCACTGAACCTATTTACATTTTAGCCCAGACTCCAGTGGATTCAAACAACAGTGGAAATGTAGTACCACATCCTACTAAATGCAGCGAAATTTGGGATCTGAGGAAAGTGGAAACAAAAGCAGGAGGAAATAGCAAATATTCCGGCAGAGGGACAGGTTGCTGGATTCAAGGAACTGTTCCTGCAGATTGAAAATATTGGGGATGGGACCATTTCAACAAAGCAGTAAAATGATCACTAGAGCAGAAGCCCAGCTGAATCAGCAAGTGAACATGAGGTGGATAATGCTGGAAGTGGCACTCTGTGCTTTCCAGAATCCTTCACAACGCTGTAATGATACAGATAATGAGGAAATCCAAGACACCTATCGAGAGTCAGTGTAGGACAGTGATGTAAGTGAAATAGATTTCCTGTGAGCCGTGTGTGACATTTATCTGTTTTAAAAACATTTTACAGGCCTACATCCAGATAACATATGTGGAACCATATTTTGACACCTACGAAATGAAGGACAGGATTACGTATTTTGACAAAAATTATAACCTGAGACGTTTCATGTATTGCACACCATTCACACTAGATGGCCGAGCTCATGGTGACCTTCATGAACAATTCAAACGCAAGACTATCTTGACCGTCTCTCACACGTTCCCCTACATTAAAACCAGAATCAATGTCACCCAAAAAGAAGAGGTGAGGAAGTGAATCAATGTTTCGCCATAAACTGTACATTTTGATGGAATTCAAAGTTGATAAAAATAGAAAGTTGTAAATTTTATTTTGTTGTAAATGTTAATGACAGGAACGTTAACGTTTTCAGCTATAACATCATATGACTCCCTTTACCAGGGAGTGGCAATCATATATAATGAGAAACTGCAGCACCCTCATTTTCATAATTTTATTCTTGTATGGATCCTGAGATAGGTGTCGTACAAAGGGAGGATCTGGTTAATACTTTTATACAGATGGAGTTTACAATCTGTTTTGACTCATCAGTAACTAATAGAATATTGAAATCCATTCATATTGTTAGGTGTTTCCACTAAAAGTCCAGTATTTTTACTATTTTAAATGTTTTACTGTGTCAAAAACATTTTGTCAGAAGTGAGAATGTTCCTTTTTTCTCAAAAGTAATCTTCTTTTCCTCCATGCATTCTGAACAAATTACATCCAAGAGGCTTAGAATCAGAATTTCGCAGTACAGCAGGAGGCTCTTCAACCCATTGGCCATATTGGCCATCAAGGACGCTAGTCCCATTTTCCAGCATTTGGCCAAAGCCTGATATGCTGATTGTCTAAATACTTCTTAAACGTTGTGATGGTTTCTTCTGGGCAGTCAGCTCCAAATACCCACGACTCTCTAAGTGTAAAAATTGTTCCTATATCATTTGCAAAACACCTGCCTCCAAAACATCTTACATCCATTGATCTCTCCACTAAGGGGAAAACATTTCTTCCTTTCTACCCTGTCTCTACCCCTCATAATTTTATATACCTGAATCAGGGCCCCACTTAGCATTCGCTGCTCTAAAGAAATCAAACCTAGCCTAGCTAGTGTCTCTTCAAGGCTGAAACGCTGTATTCCTAGTGAACATCCCAGTGAATCTCTTCTGCATTCTCTCCGGTGCTATCACATCCTTCCTATAGTGTGGTGACCAGAATTGCACACACTACTTTGAATGTGGCCCAACTAATGTCTGATATAGCTCCAACATAACCTCCCTACTCTTGTATTCAATGTCTTGGTTAATACAGGTGAGTATCCCATATGCCTTCTTAATCATCTTAACTGCCTGTCCTGTTGCTTTCAAGAATCTATGTATATGGAGACCAGGTCCCTCTGATCAGTTATATCCACTAGGGTCTTACTATTCAGAGTTAACGTTTTGGATCCAGGGACCCTACTTCAGAACTGATGGCAGCTAGAAAATGTTTATTTTATGCAGAAGATAGGTTGAGGGGAGGGGTTTAAGGTATAAACGATAGGTGGAGAAAGAGCCCAAAGAGAGAGTAGAATGGTTGGACAGACAAAGAAGTGGATAATGGTCAGCCTGGGAGAATGAATAGCTGCTAATGGAGACTATTTGTGGCTAACCACGGGTTGTGTGCAATGGCAGATCATGTGATAACAAAGCCTGGTGTGTGGGGTTGGGGTAAGGACATGGGACAACATGCCTCAAGTCCTATTATTGTTGAACTTGGTATTGAATCCAGAAGACTGTAGAGTTCCCAAGCAGAAAATGAGGTGCTGTTCTTCCAGCTTGCACTGAGCTTCGCTAGAGATGTTGGCCAGGGAACAAGGTAGCTCCAGTGTACAGGAGGTTGAGAGTAGTGAGGTCATAAATAAGGTTTCAAGGTCGCAGGAGTGTACCGGCAGGCAGGAAGGTGGTTTGAAGTGTGTCTACTTCAATGCCAGGAGCATCCGGAATAAGGTGGGTGAACTTGCAGCATGGGTTGGTACCTGGGACTTCGATGTTGTGGCCATTTCGGAGACATGGATAGAGCAGGGACAGGAATGGTTGTTGCAGGTTCCGGGGTTTAGATGTTTCAGTAAGATCAGGGAAGGTGGTAAAAGAGAGGGAGGTGTGGCATTGTTAGTCAAGGACAGTATTACGGTGGCAGAAAGGACATTTGATGACAACTCGTCTACTGAGGTAGTATGGGCTGAGGTTAGAACCAGGAAAGGAGAGGTCACCCTGTTGGGAGTTTTCTATAGGCCTCCGAAAAGTTCCAGAGATGTAGAGGAAAAGATTGCAAAGATGATTCTGGATAGGAGAGAAAGTAACAGGGTAGTTGTTATGGGGGACTTTAACTTTCCAAATATTGACTGGAAACGCTATAGTTCGAGTACTTCACATGGGTCAGTTTTTGTCCAATGTGTGCAGGAGGGTTTCCTGACACAGTATGTAGATAGGCCAACAAGAGGCGAGGCCACATTGGATTTGGTACTGGGTAATGAACCAGGCCAGGTGTTAGATTTGGAGGTAGGTGAGCACTTTGGTGATAGTGACCACAATTCGGTTACGTTTACTTTAGCGATGGAAAGGGATCGGTATATAACGCAGGGCAAGAGTTATAGCTGGGGGAAAGGCAATTATGAGGCGATGAGACAAGATTTAGGATGCATAGGATGGAGAAGGAAACTGCAAGGGCTGCGCACAATTGAAATGTGGAGCTTGTTCAAGGAACAGCTACTGCGTGTCCGTGAGAAGTATGTACCTGTCAGGCAGGGAGGAAGTGGTTGAGCGAGGGAACCGTGGTTTACTAAACAAGTTGAATCTCTTGTCAAGAGGAAGAAGGAGGCTTATGTAGAGATGAGGCGTGAAGGCTCAGTTAGGGCGCTTGAGAGTTACAAGTTAGCCAGGAAGGACCTAAAGAGAGAGCTAAGAAGAGCCAGGAGGGGACATGAGAAGTCTTTAGCAGGTAGGATCAAGGAAAACCCTAAAGCTTTCTATAGGTATGTCAGGAATAAAAGAATGACTAGAGTAAGATTGGGGCCGGTCAAGGACAGTAGTGGGAAGTTGTGCTTGGAGTCCGAAGAGATAGGAGAGGTGCTAAATGAATATTTTTCGTCAGTATTCACACAGGAAAAAGACAATGTAGTCGAGGAGAATACTGAGATACAGTCTATTAGACTAGACGGGATTGAGGTTCATAAGGAGGAGGTGTTAGCAATTCTGGAAGGTGTGAAAATAGATAAGTCCCCTGGGCCGGATGGGATTTATCCTAGGATTCTCTGGGAAGCTAGAGAGGAGATTGCAGAGCCTTTGGCTTTGATCTTTATGTCGTCATTGTCTTGAGGAATAGTGCCAGAAGACTGGAGACTAGCAAATGTTGTCCCCTTGTTCAAGAAGGGGAGTAGAGACAACCCTGGTAATTATAGACCAGTGAGCCTTAGTTCGGTTGTGGGTAAAGTGTTGGAAAGGATTATAAGAGATCGGATTTATAATCATCTAGAAAGGAATAATTTGATTAGGGATAGTCAACATGGTTTTGTGAAGGGTAGGTCGTGCCTCACAAACCTTATTGAGTTCTTCGAGAAGGTGACCAAACAGGTGGATGAGGGTAAAGCGGTTGATGTGGTGTATTTGGATTTCAGTAAAGCGTTTGATAAGGTTCCCCATGGTAGGCTATTGCAGAAAATACAGAGGCATGGGATTGAGGGTGATTTAGCGGTTTGGATCAGAAATTGGCTGGCTGTAAGAAGACAGAGGGTGGTGGTTGATGGGAAATGTTCATCCTGGAGTTCAGTTACTAGTGGTGTACCTCAAGGGTCTGTTTTGGGGCCACTGCTGTTTGTTATTTTTATAAATGACCTGGATGAGGGCGTAGAAGGATGGGTTAGTAAATTTGCGGATGACACCAAAGTTGGTGGAGTTGTGGATAGTGCGGAAGGATGTTGCAGGTTACAGAGGGACATAGATAAGCTGCAGAGCTGGGCTGAGAGGTGGCAAATGGAGTTTAATGCGGAAAAGTGTGAGGTGATTCACTTTGGAAGGAGTAACAGGAATACAGAGTACTGGGCTAATGGTAAGATTCTTGGTAGTGTGGATGAGCAGAAAGATCTCGGTGTCCATGTGCATAGATCACTGAAAGTTGCCACCCAGGTTGATAGCGTTGTTAAGAAGGCGTACAGTATGTTAGGTTTTATTGGTAGAGGGATTGAGTTTCGGAGCCATGAGGTCATGTTGCAGCTGTACAAAACTCTGGTGCGGCGCACTTGGAGTATTGCGTACAGTTCTGGTCACCGCATTATAGGAAGGATGTGGAAGCATTGGAAAGGGTGCAGAGGAGATTTACCAGGATGTTGCCTGGTATGGAGGGAAGGTCTTATGAGGAAAGGCTGAGGGTCTTGAGGCTGTTTTCGTTAGAGAGAAGAAGGTTAAGAGGTGACTTGATAGAGACATACAAGATGATCAGAGGATTAGATAGGGTGGACAGTGGGAGCCTTTTTCCTCGGATGGTGATGGCTAGCACAAGGGGACATAGCTTTAAATTGAGGGGTGATAGATATAGGACAGACGTCAGAGGTAGGTTCTTTACTCAGAGAGTAGTAAGGGCGTGGAATGCCCTGCCTGCAAAAATAGTAGACTCGCCCACTTTAAGGGCATTTAAATGGTCATTGGATAAACATATGGATGATAATGGAATAGTTTAGGTTAGATGGGCTTCAGATTGGTTTCACAGGTCAGCGCAACATCAAGGGCCGAAGGGCCTGTACTGCGCTGTAATGTTCTATGTTCTATGTTCTAAGGTGGTGTGTTAAAGTAGCAGGCAGCTGGAAGCTCAGGGTCTTTTCTGTGGACAGAACGTAGGTGTTCTGTGAAGTGGTCACTCAGTCTATGCTTCGTATCCCCAATGCTGAGGAGACAACATTGTGAACAGCAATCGCAGTAGACTAGATTGAGTGAAGTACAGGTAAAGTGCCGCTTCACCTGCAAGGTGTGTTTGGGCCCTTGGATACCTTCTGTGGTTGCAGGGGAAGGGGCTACAGGGCTGTGGAGGGGCAGTGTTAGTTTGTTGTCCTTCCTGAAAACTGATGTAAAGTATTTTTTCAACACCTGCCATTCCCAGGTTTCCTATTATTTACCTGCCTTGTTGCCTATGTTCACTGTGGCTTTCTTTTCCTTTTTATATACTGTCTGTTTTCGTGTTATGTTTCATGGTTTATTTTCTCCCTCTTTATTATTCCTTTGATCATATTTTGTTCTTTGAAACTATCCCAATCCTCTGATTTATCGCTAATCTTTGCCACAGTATCAAATTGAAAGAAAAATCATACAGTCCTTTACTTTCCTGGTTAATCATGGTCAAATGAACCCACTGGTTGGAGCTGTATCTGACACAAAGATGGTTGTTGAAGGTCAGTCATCTTAGTCTCAGGAGCTAACTGCAAGTGTTTCTCAGGGTACTGTCCTTGGCTACACAATCTTCAGCTGGTTCGACATATTATACAGTGAGAAGTGGGAATGTTCGCTGATTATTACACACCATTCAGCATTGTGTGCAACTCCTCAGATTCTTCAGTCGTCTGTGTCCATATGAAGTAAGGCACAGACTACATTTCAGTTTGGGGCAGATAAGTGGCAAGTGATATTTATGTCACATAAATTCAAGATAATGACTATATCAAACGAAAGGATCTAATTATCTCTCCTTGACGGTCAATGGCAGCATCATCTTTGAAGCCCCTGCTATCAACATTCTGGGAGTTTCCATTGACCAGAAACCAAACTAGAATAGCCATATAAATACTATGGCTAAAAAAACGGTCAGACAATGAATTCTGCAGCAAGTAACTCAGCTCCTGTCTCTCCAAAGCCTGTCCAAGGTGCAAGTCTGGAATGTGAATGAGTGCTATCGACTTGCATGGATGGTTTCATCTCTAAAAATTATTAATGAACCTGACACCATCGGGTCAAAGTAGCTTACCTAATTGGCACCCCATCCAACATTTTTAGCCTTCTGTTTGTTCACCACCAATGTATTGAAACAGCAGTAAGCACAGTTTACATGATGCACTGGAGAAACTCACCCAGAATCCTTCAAGAGCACCTTCCAAACCCATCTACAACATCATCTACCACCTGGAAGGACAAGGTCAGCAGATGCATGGGAGCACCAACACCTGCAAATTCCCTCCAAGCCACATATTATTCTGACTTGGAACCATGTCTCTGTTCCTTCATTGTCGCTGGGTCAATATCATGGAACTCCCTTCCCAACAGCACTGTAAGTCAACCTAGTCCCTGTGGACTGCAGCAGTTCACGAAGGCACCACTACAGTTAGGGATAGGCTACAAATGATGAGCTGCTGTTCCTTCCATTTTATTTTCCTCCCTACTGATTTCTCCCACTGTCTGAGTGGGGTAGGTGTTAGTCAAACCTGTGCAATTGCAATTGCTACATTCAGTAAATATGCAGCCTGGTGAGAGCTATAAAACCTGACAGTAATCCTCCATGCTTGTATCTCATGTATGAATTCAGCTGGCATTAATAATAGGCAGTGTTTTAATAGTGATGTGTGTGGACTGAGAAATACAGCCAGTTATGCTTGAAACCATAGCTAGAAATTATAGCTGATCAAACTCAAACTGGTTTTGTTATCCACAGGTTATTTTAACACCAATTGAAGTGGCGATAGAAGATATGCAGAAGAAAACTCAAGAGCTTGCTTTTGCAACACATCAAGATCCAGCTGATCCCAAGATGCTTCAAATGGTGTTGCAGGGCTCAGTGGGAACAACAGTTAATCAAGTATGGATTCAGTCTAACAGAAAGAAACCTGTTGGCACATTTAGTCAATGAGAGTTGTGTGACAGTGTTCTTTAAATTCTGTACTAATGTAACACATTCAGGATGTTTGACTGAACTTCAAAGATAGGTCATTTAACAATTGTACCACCATATAAGCCAGAAGGTGCAGGTAGGCCCGAGCTCAGTCTCCACTTTGGTTTTAGGTTGTTGATCTCAGGTACCAATCAGGGTTGTGCAATTGACCCCACTTGCTTCTGAGTGGAGAATAACGTCAGCTAGAATGTCTACTGCTAATTCCCATTCAGCAAGTGTGTACTTCAGAGTGTGAACAGGTTTGACGGTAGCGTTACTTGCTCATATTCCAAATCAAATACTGTAGTGCACTTGCTGCTTGGGCTTGCAGATTTAATCGCTATTAGGGCCAGCATCTGGAAATGCCTGTCTTCTATGCCTAGACCAGTGTTGCCAATGCTAAGTATCACAACTAGGTTTTAACAATTTTGGCATCAAAATCTACCTAGTCACCAAGAAAATCTTTCAAACAATGTAATCACCTTTAAATTTGATGGAAGGAACATAGATTGTATAAAATAATAAAAGGAACTGAAGGTGTAGGTTAAACAGGAAAGTTAAAGTAACAAGCCAGAATATTTGACAAAAACGGTAAACAAAAATGGACAAAGGTTCAAGTCTTTTGACTCCTTGTACAATTATTCATTATTGAACTAAAACTCCTCAAAAAGTTTGGGTTTATTTTAGTATCATTTTGAATTAATTGAAAACTTACAAAACTAGTCAGCCGGAATCATGAAAATTTCCCTTATTCTGTAGTCAAGCATGTAATGTAAAATTCTTAGTATTGTGTCTGCATACTGCTGTAAACATTCTTTCATGGTAATGAAAGGTAAAACAATTGTTAGGTTTTTACTTTTGGTTTATTCTCCTCACAGGGACCTTTAGAAGTTGCTCAAGTGTTTTTGTCTGAAATACCTAATGATCCCAAACTCTTCCGACATCACAACAAATTACGTCTATGCTTCAAAGACTTCACTAAAAGGTATAAATTTAAACTGTTTTCCACAGTATGCAGCATTTGCCATTGCTGCTGATTTGTTAATTACACAGCATGATATATTCAGAGACTAGCAACATCAGAAATGTCCATATTCAGTTGTGGCTTTCAACCATGTAACGTTACAACAAAAAAACCTACAATGTTTCAGGGATAAGGCATCAGGAGATGGTGTTTCCTACTGCTGGACATACACCACCTCCTTTTCATTACTGTATAATCATATTAATTAGGAACAGAAGCAGACCATTCAGGCTCTTGAGCCTGCTCCACCTCAATAAGATCATGGCTGATGTGTTTAGATTTTGAATTCTACATTCACGTCAATTCCCAATAACATCTTAATTCCCTGCCTAACATGCATTTATCCACCTTTGCCTTAAAAATATTTGGTGGTCTTGAGGCAAAGTTTCAAAAGGGCACAACCTTCAGAAGGAATTCTCATCTCTGTCCTAAAAGAGTGATCCTTAATTTTGAAAGTGTTCCCTAGTTCTGGACTGATCTACAAAAGTGTACACATCCTTTTCACATCCACCTTGACAAGATCAGTCAGGATGTTGCACATTTCAGTAAAGCACCCTCACTTTTCTAATCTCCAGTGATAATAAGCCCAGCCTGTCTAACCTATTGCCATAAGACAACTCATTCTTTGTAAATATCTAGTAAACCACTGGACTGTCTCCAATGCCTGTACAACGGAAGCATAATATACTTATTTTTATGTTCAAGCATTCAATTTAGCAATCAAAACAACTTTCAGCAAATCTCAGCTCACCTGTTTATGCCAGTTTATGTTTTTCAGACTGTAATGCTCTGGTGACTTGCATTGGAATGGATGTTACAATTATGTATGTTATATCTAATTTCAGGAATGGAGGTATAATTTTATGGTATAGTAAGTTAATACTATTATTCATGTACCCAAGAGTCTCTATGCATTACTACATAATCATCCAATGATTAATCCCACATATCATAATGTTATTGCCCAAAATAGGTCTGTTAAATCCAGACTGAATGCTGTGGGGATAAATAAGCATTTTATTTTGAGAGGATTCATGTATTTATCATGACCTTTTCTAAAATTAATTTGCCTTACTGTGTTCCAATGACAGTCCTCCATTGGTCATTTTATATGACAACTATTTAGTGCCAAATTTTGGGCAGCTGGATTCAAGAAACTATAAATCAGTTATACGTGAGCTGAGATTTGCTGAATGTTGTTTGACTTTGTGAAGTCAAATGCTTGAAATTATACATGCTGTCATATTCCACACTGCTACTCCATGGAGCAGTGGACTGCAGTTTGGTGTATACATCGTTTACTTAAACCATCTGGTTGGAAGTAGTGTAATTTGTTGAACGTTGACTGTTCTTGCAGTTGGGCCAAGCATAAAATTGTCATGGGTCCCTCGTCGTGCAGTGGTAGTAGCCTTACCTATGGGGTGGGGGCCCAGAATCAAGTTCCACCTGATGTCGAGGTACATAATGACATATCCAAACAGATTGTTTATGAAAATATCTAGAACTGTTAAGTGCCATCCTGGTTGGATTCAAAGTTTTACTGGTTCTTGTCACACATTTGTTTTTCTTTAAAAAGTGAATAGATTGTATGGCACAGGAATTTCAGTAAAATGCATTGGTATCTCCTGATGTGAAAGTGGCTTTATAATTTTAACAATTTATTACATAGATAATATGCCACTTGTTGGCAAACTGTCAGAAATAGCAACATCCTAATGACCAGAATTTTGGGTGATTTTGCTTCAAGATTGGATCAAGAAAATTTCCTCAATTTTCAAAATAAATTTGAAGAATAGTGACAGTCTGAAATATTTTGTGCAAACTCAAGCGTGAAAAAGAAATCCACACACAGTACAATAGGTGGCCCAATGGTTAGTACCGTTGCCTCAGTGCCAGGGACCAGGGTTCATTTCCAGCTTCGGGGGACTGCCTGTGTGGAGTTTGCACATTTTCACTGGGTCTGCATAGGTTTCCATTCAGTGCTTTGGTTTCCTCCCACAGTCCAGATATGCAGGTGAGGTGAATTGGCTATGCTAAATTGTGTTGTGTCCAGGCATGTGTAGGCTAGGTGGATCAGCCACGGTAAATGTGGGTTGTGGGTATAGGGTAGGGGTTTAGGTCTGAGTGGGATGCTCTTTGGAGGGTAGGTGCAGGCTCTATTGGCTGAATGGCCTCTTTCCACATTGCGGGGATTCTATGATTCTATTCAAAGCTTGTTAGGTGTAAAAAAAAATAAATATAAGAATTGACTGATTGCTCCCTCCTCAGGCATCAATAAAGGTGAAAAACTAGCTTAAGTATATTGAATAATATAAAGACATTAGCACACAATTTTAATTTTCAAATTGCTACCATGGTTAAAAAGGCTTGGTCACAATGTACGGTAGCTAGACATTCTTATTTCATGTTCATTAATCAGGGAGATGGGGTGTTGTACATTTCCTAATTACAGTTTGTTTCATTAAGATGTGAGGATGCCCTCCGGAAAAACAAAAGTTTGATAGGTCCTGATCAGAAGGAATATCAACGTGAACTTGAACGGAACTATCACCGTCTCAAGGAAGCTCTTCAGCCTTTGATAAGCAGGAAAATTCCACAGCTTTACAAACCTGTCCTACCAATCAGCTGCCATAGGTAGGTTCAAAATAGTATCAAACAGCAATAAAGGGGCTTTTGTTTATAAGGCTGCAATTAAGTATGTTTGGCACCATTGACTTTTGTGATACACATTATTTGCATTATTAATGCTGTCCAAGAAATTCTTTCAAAAGGAGCAGGAAACATTTCATTAAGGCAAGATGTTAATTGTTCAACTGCATTATAAAAACTTAGTTATATTGCATAAATCTAGTTAAAATCATGTTCTACAGTGGGTTTCACCAAGGTTTGTTTATAATTGAAGAACAAAACAAGTCAGTTGCATTTATCATACAGCTGCTGCTTTTGAAAAGCATAGTTGGCAAGGTCTAATCAACAGTGGATAAAATCTACCACCTGATGAGCTATTAAGCCACGTAACAAGAGTCCAACTTAAATTCCCAAACTCATCTTAAATGGTTTTATAATTATTGCAATAACCAGTCAGCTTCCCACTGAGCTAGAGATATGTACGTATGGATGTCAATTTAAGAACAGGAAGCCTGACAAACATTAGACAAGATAGTGGAGATGTACTCCAGCATGAGTGACAGTACTTAGGAAAGAGGGAAAAATGTTTTCTAATATTGTGGGGCTAAATGAGAAACCATGGGAAATGCACACTGGTTAATTCCTATGTGTTATGTTTACAGAGATTCTTTCAGCAGACTGAGTCTTCGCAAAGTGGACATCTGAACAGATGGCCTAGGTACTTACCTATACCTGCATGTGATGAAAGGAGCAGAAAAAAAAAACCTATTCATTTCAGACAACAAATATGGACATCAAAACAAATTCATACCTCATTTTGATACACTACATTTCTTTAAGTGATGTGAAGAGGTTAAGTAAGGAGAGATGACTTGTTATGGTACTAGTAATTATTCCAACACATGGTTACATTCGCTTGCACATTCTCTGTAGTTAGTGTTATTAGCAGTAACAACTGTTAAGATTCACTAATCAGTCATACCTGCTATTTATCTACCATTATGTATTAAAAGTTCTTAATGTTATTTACTATTAGCTGATGTACTATTTATAAAAAATTCACAAGATTTGAACAGTTTGTCATTGGCATTGATAATTCCATTTTTATTTTTGAAAAAGGTACTATTAAATTTTGAAATTACTTCAACGTGGTCTATTTCTTGATTTCGTTGTAACTTCTTCATTTTTGTAGAAGTGCTGGAGTACCAAACCTGCTTCTGTTTAACTGAAGCAAATACCACTGAGGTTTTAAGTTTCATTAAATCACCACCATTATTTGACAAATCATCTGGATAAGAAATTGTTAATACTACTTTTCACTTGCTGCAGTGACCGCGATTGAAATGTGTTCTAATCAAAAGATGAGAATTCCCGAGTCTAATTTCACTTAAGTATATTACCTGCATATGTTAGTACCTTGGCCAAAAACAGGATCAGAAACTGTTCCAATGGCTGCTATAACTATCTCAGCTTAGTGAGGAATTTACATGGAAACATATCACACTAAAAGTCAGCGAGGGTAAAAATATGTAAAAAGGTTACAAATAAAATGTAGTGTAGAGGATATGGAGTCATTGTTCTGTTTATTGAAAGTGAATTTCCCAATTTACAGTAGAATTGAAAAAATACAAAGAGCTTGAACTCACTGAAACCATCCAACATTAATGTTGTGCCACAATAGGTTTCATACTACACCCAGTCAAAAATTAAGGATAAGACATTGCATGTCTTCCTGATTGAAATCCCACAATTCACAGGGAAAAAAAGTGATAGAAAAAATGGCAATGCTGAATTCTTTCTTAAATCATGGAACTGTGCCAGACATGTGTGGTACCGGTTTGGTTTTAACCAAGTAGTCATTAACATCTTGTAGGGTGTTTTATACCTTGTAGTACAGCTCCTTATTGGGTTATCAATGTCATCTCTGATGAGGTCTGGCTCAAAATCTAGCCATGGGCAAAGGATATATCTTCTTAATAATGACCCAAGGCAAATAATGCACCTAGAGACAAGTGTGAGCTGGAGGAACACAGCAGGCCAGGCAGCATCAAAGGAGCAGGAAAGCTGCCATTTCAGGTCAGATGCTGAAAAAGGGTCCAGACCCAAAACGTCAACTTTCCTGCTGCTCTGATGCTGCCTGGCCTGCCATTTTCCTCCAGCTCCAGAGTATTACCTCTGACTCCAGCATCGACAGTTCTTATCTCTAAATAATGCACCTATGTATGTTTGTGCTATATACATTTCAAATAAAAGGTTATTAAAATTATTCCCCATTGGTCTTTTATGTACAATGTTGACAATTGCATTTACAGAGTAGAGTAGAAGTTTATAGGACGTGTTTTCCAAATTCTTAGAAACTACATACTATAAGTTATACAATTAAACTTCATACAAATTTATTTATATTTACACTACAAATATTTATAATACAAATTTAAAAAGCACACCTGTGACTATATTCCAGATTGAGCTAACCAATCCACAAAAAAGACTGAGTACTTTTCATCCCTTGATGGTCACAAATCACCAACATTTCAGTTAAAAACCAAACATGCTAACCCATTTGTGCCACAAAGTGTTCAGCTGGTAACATCTGCTGTGGTACTCAGTGCACAAGTTCTGACCTCAGGAGGGCAGGATCAAGAGATAGTGGGGATCTTGTCCCTGAATTGGCAAAGGTCTGAAGGAGGAGAAAATGTCACTGCACTGGGAGAAAGTTTGTCAAGTATTTGCTACAATACAAACCTAACTTGCAAGTAATCATATTCTTTAGGTTTACATTTGTTGGCTGTGGAGCAACATGGACAAGTGTGGCAAAGGTGTTTTAAACATTCAATCATAATGGGAATACAGAAGTAGTTTTAAAATCTAATCCTGCTGCAAGTAGGCAAGAAACTAATTTTGCACCCACCATTATTTGCAAAAAACCTAAATGTGCTTTTAAAATTAGTGCCTAGAAATCTTCATTTTTGAACAAACCTGGAAGCGCACATAGTTCAGACAGCTTATACTGGCAAATAACACAAAGGATTCAAGGTTTAAAAACACTGCACTATATTAAATGTACAAGAATAAGCAGTGAAAGAAAACATCCTGTGTTAAAGTCACTCATAGCAATCTTTCAGATGGATTTGTTTAAGGGTTTGCCATTTTCTTGTAAAACAATAGGTATGGAGTTGATGTGCAAGAGGTTGATGGAGAAAGTGAACTAAGAAAATCTTGCTCATCTGTAAGCTTCACTTCAGCATCATCAAACAGCAACCATTTTCCTTCATATTCCAACAGACTACAGCAGCTTTGAGGAATCTGATTTTCAGGGATATTTCTCCCAGTTTCGAACATTCCCAGTTGGTTGTTGCAAAAACTTTGGTCTTTAACAGGATGAACATGTTTTCCTTTGCAATTATCAGATTTCACATTTTCTTTTAGTCTTGTCCCAGGTTTTTCAGGATTGTTCTTGGGGACATGCAGATCAAAATTGGATATACTCTTTTGTCCACCAAGGAGCCCAACACTTTCTGCATTTTTCTTTGTTGTTTTAGCAGTTGCTGCTGTTTGGAAGTTTCCCTTTAATTTAACTGATCTCTCCACATCATCATATTCTTGTGAACAAAGAGAGCCTCTTTCATCCTCCTCACAGAATGGTTCCTGTTTCATATCATTTGCACAGTTCAATGCAGATTCTTCTTTGAGCATTTTCTGATTGCCCAAACAGGTCATTTTTACATAGGCTGTGTAATGACCACTACTAATGCTCACCCCATTATGCATAACTACAGCAAATAGCTCATAGAAGTCACTGGTCTCTCTTGTGCTCCATTCTTCCAGAGAAAGCTGAAGAGGCGTCAGCAAAGGAGTATTCACTTTTGATAGGTTGCCATAGGGCTCCAATCTAAAAATAAGCACAGAATCAACAGAATAAATCACATAGCAAAAATACAATGTTATTATAAAAAAATCCAGCGTTATGTTTACATTCTAAATATGACATTTAAATAGTAAACATTTTCACTGTTAAAGACATTTGGATAAACGACTATGTTCCAGTAAACTGCTGCATTTTAAATACAGGCCTATATATCATTCATAGCAATGCCCTTGCTGGAAGTAGCAAATAGCATACAGGCAAATTGGTTTGGTTCTCTGTCCACCAAGAGCAACTTGCCATTGAGCTTGCAGTTTATTTTGGGTGTTCATCCTGTCCATACAGGCTGGCGAAGCATTTTCATGTTAATTACTGTGAACTTTCCTCCTTTCTGGTGTATCCCATTCTGTATACTATTTTTGCATACTTGTACTTCAACTAATCATTTGTTAAAAATGTTTGCTAGAATAGGGAGTTACCCTCCCTCAGCCTTTCAGTGTAATAAAGGAGTAAACTATGAAGTTAAAATATTTGATATTTTAAACAATGTTATCTTAATCTTCAACTTTGTCATCAATTTTCTGTTCTCCAATAATTTTAAGATCCCACAGGATTTTTAGTATTTTTGCAGTTCCATATTTTAATACTTACTCTGAGCTACATGCTGCAAAACACTTCAAGTGGATAGTAACAACCTCTGGCATCTTGTCAAACAATAAGCTGCGTTCAGCCTCTGTGTAATGATGACAGTTTTCACAGAAATACTTGTCTTCACCAACTATTCGTTCCACTGAAGCGAACTGTGATATTGCCCATTTCAATGTTTTTATCTCCATCTTTGGTTCTGGAGATACTGGAAGAAAAGATATATGATTGTTACTCCAGTTTATCTTTACAGCTCAGCCCTTTCACATGAGGAATTTGCCTTGTGGCTTGTGTCTGCACTGCTACGGTGTCTCTTTGCTGTCTTGGCTGAACTGGATGCAGTACTCAAGTCATTTGACCACTGTACTACAATTCATTCTTGCAGAAGTCATTGTTCAAAAAACTAACTTTCATGGAAGGCAGAGGAGCAATCCAGCTCTACTCTTTTCCAAAGCTATCCCTCACATCCTCACCTAAATACAGAATTAAAATCATGTGATCCATCGTAAAATCTTGTATTGTATTTGCCGACCCTAAATGGAACCATTTTTCACTACAACAGTAAAGATGCCTCTGCTTATTCACTTACCCTCAGAACCATCTCCTTCCTTAGAGTCACTTTCTTGAACAGGGACACTGATATCCTGGAAATTCTCCCTTCGCTCAGAGTAACACTCACACTCCAAACATCGTGTTCTCAAAACTAACTGTCCTTGGAACATTCCATCCAGCAATTCAAAGCCAGGCAACTCTAAACAAATCAAAACTAATTGTTACTATCAACAGTGCTAGTGTGAAGAGCCATGACGATTAAAGTATAATTTGTTAAAACTGTCCCAAATTTCTACATGATAAAGGAAGGGGATGCTTCAGCTTACTCGGCCACCTACAATCTCCTTGTTTTAGGTTTTTGAACTGATCACTATGAGCAGAACATTGTCTGTTAAGGCATTGTGAATGGGGAGTATTAATGATACTTTTTGAAGGAACAAACTTGGAGTAACTGTCATCCAGGAGGGAGTGGGCATAGAGAAAAACTTAAGGCAATTTCAACATTTATGGGTCACAAATATTCTAGTGCATTTTACCTTATTCTTTATCTCTGCTTCCCTTTTGGAGGCTGTTTTAGAAATGGAGCTGGTCATCTGGGTGTGCAGAAAGTGGAGGCAAAGAACAATGCAAAGGATTCTTCAGTTGTATTTAAATTACATAGGTTGCTTAGAGAGAAAAGGAAGCAAGTAGAATGCAGGCAGAAAGAAAATCAAACATTACAAAGTCAAAGAAACAGCAATAAATCAAAAAGGAGTGAGTGGGCACGATAAAGACAAATAGACATTATCTTTTTCAATAACGACTACAGATCAACTAGTTTTAATGCTCTGATCTTGAATGAGCCTGCCAGGAATGGCCTAATGCCAGAAGAAAAAGTGCTTGAATCAGGTGGATCATGCTGTGCACTTTGTCAGATCAGCCAACACCGAACCAGCTCTCAAAGCTAGCTTGAAGTAACAGTGTAAGGAATGAAGTTTCTACCTGACTCATTATACTCCCTTAGTTTAAGAAAGAAATGGGAACCCACATTAGGGAGGAAAGATAATTTTGATGTGTTGATTGTATTTTTAAAGCAACACTGAAAAGGTTACTTTTCTTACATGTTCCCTCTTTAGATGCTTACTTTGTACAGGGTCTCTATTACAGAAAGAGCTCCTTCATAATTTGTTTCATGTTGCGCAAGTTCAAACTTATAAATAAAAAGATGACAATGGGTTGGAAACTGAACGTGGAGCAATATATTCTGGGGGTGAATATTCATATTTCACTCAACTTGCTAAATTACATTTACATTTGGGCAAAGACAGGTCAGGTTTCCAATACTAATAGCGCACAGGCAAAAGAAAAATAAAATCACATGGCTGGAAACAGCTCAAGAAATCAAATCTGACATGTTTTGGATAAAAAGAGTAGCAGTCAGCCAAACTATATTCTTTGACAAACCGTAGAAGAATGACAAATGAGCTAACTTTGGTGTCCCAAGAATTTATTTTCTTTCAACGATTTAATAATGTGCTAAGTACTTTGTAATTAAATTGATACAAAAAACAATTTCCCCCTTGTGAATAGAAGTATATGAAATTTGAAAAAGAGCACAAGTTTAGCAAACAGGAGAATAAATGAACAAAGACAAAAACAGTTGAGGAAAGGTCACCAGATATGAAATATTAACTCTGACTTTTTTCTTCACAGAAGCTGCCAGACCTGCTGAGCTTTTCCAGCAACTTCTGTTTTTGTTCCTGATTTACAGCATCTGCAGTTATTTCGGTTTTTATTTAGAACTAATCACTTATTATCCTATGAAATTTGACAGTGCTCCTTTACAGTCATATTTGACAAAACATAGACATGGTATATTAGAATACAATCCATCAAGGAAATGTCAATATGGTGACTTTACATCTTTTTTCAGCCCCATCAACTATAAAAGCAGTACACAGAAGGTAACTGCACATCAAATTTGCAGTTCAGCTAATATCACCTTTACAGTAGGTAATATCATCTGTTTCACTTCATGGATTTTGGATCTCAACATCTAACTCATTAATTCCCATGATTTCTTAAGTTAAATAAATTAGTTCATCATTCTTAGCTTTCCTTTTCTTTCTCCTCCTCTGGCTTGCTTTTACTTGACCTTTTCTAGCTCCACAGGTGTGAAAACTAGACAGAGACGCTGTGAGCATAATTGCACAGCACTAAGAATATTTAGTTGGAAATTATGTTTGCCTACATCATGCTGGCATTGAGAAATTTTGTTCAAATATTTAGTAAATCCTGCTTTGCTGTTCCAGTTTTAGATCAAGAGAAAATAACAACTCTCAGGAAGAGTTAGGCTCACCAACCTGCTTTCCTTGTGCCCTGGTCTTCAATTTCACATAGGCCTCCATTTATCTCATCAGTGGTTTCTGTGGCATAATGGGTTTTGCATTCTGATGCAGAACAATCGTGCTCTGTTGAACTGTCCTCTTTTGCCGCTTCAGTACAACTTGGTCGATTTCCATTTACTTCAGGATCTTTTCTTGCCTCTTTGATGCCCTGATTTGATGTTAGCTTGCCAAGACTACAGAATTTGGAAAGTATACTTGGCTGCTTCACTGTCTGTTTTGGCCATCTTAATCCAAGTTCTGTTTTCTTCTGAGGAAGAGAGCACACAGTACCATTTTCATATACACTCCGAGTACCAATATCAGGTTCTTGTTCAATAGCATCCCCAGAAAGTTTTCTGTTCTGTCTCGTTTGTCGTTTCTCTTCGGATTTTTTCAGATCCTTAGGCAGCTTAGATTTTTTCATGGCATTTCCAGCTTGTGTTTCACTTTTTCTTTTCCCATTTTTCTTTTTCTTCAGCATTTCCTCTTTTACTGCTGCATTATTTCTGGTTATCAGGTTATTAGAGGATAAAATTTCAAGTGGCCTGTTCATTTTATTCTTAACAGTTGTGTCAGAGTCTATGTTTTCTTCAACAGATGCACTTTTCTTTAACAACTGACAAGCCTCCAGGACATATCCCAAAATGCATTGCAAAACCTCTTGGGCATCATGCTGCAGGTATCCATCATACATTGGATTCAGCTCTCTAAAGTACGAATTGACCAATGTATATTATTCCATTCAAATATCATTTAAATTTATTTTTACTGCAACAGAAAACTACCGATTCTAGTGCTCATTGTAAGTACATCTCAAATCTGTCATATGGCCTTGCTAATAGAGTACAATAGACTCTTAATGTTATACCAGTGTTTCCAGAAGGATTACATTTATCAATAAAAAGGAATTAAAAACAAAGGAAAAAAAGAATATATTTTACAAAGTAAAAGGGAAATAGGAACAGAAATATCTGGCTCCTCAAGCCTGCTCCACCATTTATAGAGTCATATAGCACGGAAACAGACCCTTCGGTCCAACTAGTCCATGCCGAACATAATCCCAAACTAAACTAGTCCCACCTGCTTGCTCCTGGCCCACATCCCTCCAAACCTTTCCTATTCACATATCCATCCAAATGTCTTTTAAACTTTGTAATTGTACCCACATCCACCACTTCATTCCACATGCAAGACACTCAAAAAAATCTGCCTCATGTCTTTTTAAATCTTTTTTCCTCTCACATTAAAAATGTGCCCCCTAGTCTTGAAATTCCCTATCTTAGGGAAAAGACAACTACCATCAACTCTATCTATTTCTCATTATTTTATAAACTTCTGTCAGATCACCACTCAACCTCCTACGCTCCAGTGAAGAAAGTTCCAGTCTGTCCAGCCTTTCCTTATAACTCAAACCTTCCATACCCGGCAACATCCTGGTAATTTCTTTTGAACCCTCTCCAGCTTGATAATATCCTTCCTATAACTGGGCAACCAGAATTGGACACAGTATTCCAGAAGAGGCCTCACCAATGTCCTGTACAACCTCAGCATAACATCCCAACGCCTATACTCAAAGGACTGTGCAATGAAAGCAAGCACGCCAAATGCCTTTTTGACCATCCTGGCTATATGTGACTCAAACTTCAAAGAATTACGTACCTGCACCCCTCGGTTCCTCTGTTCTATAACACCACCCAAGGCCTTATCATTAATTGTATAAACCCTACCCTTGTTTGTTGTACCAAAGTGCAATACCTCGCACTGATGCAGATTGAACTCTATCGGCCATTTTCAAGCCCATTGACCCATTTGATCAAGATCCCTTTGTAATCTTAGAAAACCTTCTTCACTGTCTACTATGCCACCAATTTTGGTGTCACCTGCAAACTTACTAACCATGTGTTCTATATTCTCATCCAAATTATTAATATAAATGGCAAACAAGAGAGGACCCAGAACCGATCCCAGGCCTCCAGCCCAAAAAGCAACTCTCCACCGTTACTCTGTCTCCTGCCGTTAAGCCAATTATGTATCCAATTGGCAAGCTCACCCTGAATCCATATGACCTAACGTTACTCGTTAGTCTACCATGTGGAACCTTGTCAAAGGCTTTACTAAAATCCAAGTAAACAATATCTACTGCTCTAGATATGGCTGATCTTCTACTACAACAATCCTTATGTTCCCTTGATATCTTTAGCTAGAAACCCACTGATCTCTGCCTTGAATGTACACTATGACTGAACTTTCACAACACTTGGAGGTGGAGAACTCTAAAGATTCATGCAAAGAAATTCATGATCTCAGTTGAGATGATAACCCTGGTTTCTAGTCACCCAGTCAGGGGAAGTATCCTTCTAGCATCTACCCTGTTAAGCACTGTTAAAGAACTTATGCTTCAATTAGATCATCTCCCATTCTTTGATTATCAGCTCATTGTCTCTTAGCTCTTCTCCTAGGTCAATCCTGTCATTCTAGTGAAGAGTTCTTTTAAAAAAAAAAATCATTGAGGGGATGTCAGCTTCGCTGGCTGGGTGTGTATTATTTGCCTGATTGGCCTTGAGAAGGCGGTGGTGCTTTGTGGAATAGCTGCAGTCCATTTGGTATAGGTACATCCAGAATACTGGTAGGGAGGGAGTTTCAGAATTTTAACTCTGTGACAATGAAGGAATGGCACTATACCTGCAAGTCAGGATGGTGAATAGCCTGGAGGGAAACTTGCAGATCTCAGAATTCGAATGTATCTCTTGCCCAGGACTGATCAAGAGTTTGGAAGGAAACGTCTGTTGTTCCTGAGCAGTGGTGGAGGGAATGTATGTTTATGGATATAATGTCAATCAACTGAACTGCTTTGCACTGATGGTATCAAGCTTCTTAAAATGTCCTTGAAGTTGCACGTGCAGGCAAATGAAGAATATGCCATCACTCTGCTGACTTGTGGCTTGTAGATGGTGGATATGCAGTCAGGTGGTGAGTTATTTACTTTGGGATTCCTAATCTCTTACCTGCTGTTATAGCTAAGTGTGGTGAACCTTGAGTGTAGTCCTAAGTAAAGTGTATCCTTCCTTGGAAGGAGACCAAAACAAAAACTGTACACAATACTCCAGGTACAGTCGCTCCAAGGTTTTGTACCTACCCTTGCCCCTAGCTCATGCAATAAAAGCCAACATATTATCTACCTTCCCAATTGTTTGCTGTACCTGCATGTTATCTTTCAGTGACTTAAGGACACCCAAGTACCTTTGGACATCACCATTTATCAATCTCTCACCTTTTAAAGAGATACTGTACATTTCTAATCTTCCTACCAAAATGGATAACTTCACATTTTTCCACATTATATTCCATCTTCTTGCCCACTCACTCAATCTGTTTAAATCCCCTTAAATCTTCACAACTCACACCTTCACTAGTTTTTTTTTTTAAATCAGCAAATTTAGAAATATTGCATTTGGTTTCCACATCCATAGATATAAATTGTAAATGGCTGGGACCAAACACTAATCTTTGCAGTAACCCAGTAGTCACAAGCTGAGAATGACTTGATTATTCTTTCTGTTTTCTATATATATGAACCAATACTCAATTATCCTCAATCCCCTAAACTCTAATTTTGCTTGCTAATGTACGTTGAACACTACTGAAAGCTTTCTGAAAAATCCAGATACAAATCCACTGATACCCCCCACCTTTATCTATTCTTCTACTTTACATCCTCAAAAATTCAAAAACGTTGGCAATGTCCAATGTTACCATTATTTAAGTGCCCAGATAGCATATTCCTTATAATAGACTTGACCACTTTTGCTACTGAATTGTCTGAGCGGCAGGAAACAGAGTGTGACGGTCAAGGGGTGCACGTGACTGAAATCCTGTGTCAAGTGAGGTTCCTCAGGGATCAGTGTTGGGGCCCAATTAGATAAATGATTTGACTCAAAATATAGCAATGTTATCAGTAAGTTTGTACATGGTATGAAAATTAGTGGTTTAGTAAACAGGAAGATAGCCTTAGATCACAGCAGATATAGATAGGCTCATCAGCGGCAAGTGGAATTCAAATCAGGCTAAGAGTGAGGTGATGCATCGGGTAGGACAAACATGCATGAGAATACAAGATCTGGAGGACCCTTGAGAACACAGAGGATCACAGGGACCTTAGAATGCAGTCCTTTAAGGTAGCGGGACAAGTAGGTAAAGTGGTGACGGCAGCTATGGGATACTTGCATTTACTAGTCAAAGTAGTTTAAGAGCAGGGAGGTGATGTTGGAACTGTATAAAGTGTTGGTTAGGCCACAGCTGGACTATTGTGTGAAGTTCTGGAATCCACATTATATGAGGAGTGTGATTGCATAGGAGAGGGTGCAAAGGAGATTTACCAGAATGTTGCCTGGGCTGGAGAGTTTTATTTATAAAGACATTTGATAGACAAGTGTTGTTTTCCTTGGAGCCGAGGAAACTAAGGGGGTCATGATTGAGATGTATAAAATTATAAAATTCCTGTATTAAACAGGAAGGAACATTGCCCCTTGGTGGAGGGATCAATGGCCAGGGTCATAGATTTAAGGTAAGGGGATGAGGATTTTTTTTCACCCAGAGGTTGGTGGGAATTTGGAACTCATTGCCTGTGAGGTGGTTGATGCAGAAACCCTCATAACATTTAAGGCATATTCAATTGTACACTTGCAATGCCAAGGCATACGAGGCTCCGGGCCAACTGCTGGAAAATGGGAATAGAAAAATTAGGTGATTGTTTTTGAACAGCACAGACTCAATTTGCCCTTTTCTATGCTGAAGGCCTCAGACTCTAAATAGCCTCCCTCAGTGCCATAAATTGCTCTATGATCAGCACAATGCTGCATTGAATTAGAGATACAAAGATCAGAATTTGGTTCAATTTCTGATCTACAACTATGTAATTATCTCAACTAGGTTGCCAGGAGGATTACTACAAATCGGCTACAATGCTTACCCAGATTAGGTGGCAAAATTATATTTCTAACAACCATAAGCAAGGACAGAAATGGGACAGGCACCGATTACCTAGAGGTTGAGCAGCCTACAGATACTTTCCGATAACAGCTACATGGACAAATTATCCCAGTAGGAAGTAAATGACTTCCAATTCTTTTTGTTTTGGAGCAGGATAAAAAAAGTTAACCTCCAAATTGCTGACCTCCCTAATGCCATTTCTAAGGCTGGTTTATGAAATGGTATTGAATGTCAAATATGATGATTCAATGTCAGTAGCTGAAAAAAAAAATTACATTTCAGTGTTCAGCCTTAGAAATAGCATAAATATGAAAAGGTTTATGTTTTTTGCAAATGTGTGTGTTTTAGGGCTGAACATTGAGCAGACATTTTAAAAAGTTCACATGAGAAATTGGCACTTTAGCAAGTTATTAAATAGCTAATCACTCCCCTAGAAGGCCTCAGAAGTGGCAGGAAGGAGGAAAAAGGAAAAAAAAAACAATTTTTCATAATTGTTCACTTTAGGAACTTTCTATTAAAGAAATGCAGCTAAATCTATTGTACCATAATTTTAAAAAGTCTCTGGATGAATAAATGCACAAATTATTTTAAAATTCACATTAACCATTCAATACAGGTGTATTGTTCAGAAGTGCCTTAAAAAGTAATATTTTTAACAAAGATCTAACATCCAATTTTATCACTTTCTCCCCCAAACGTTTCTAATTTACCTTTTTAAAAACAAAACTTACTTCAGCGTACTCATCAGTCTCTTAGGCTGAGCAGCAAGTTCACCCTCAATGTAATTCTCTGCAGTTAGAAGATAGTTGGTTTGTATCTGTTCCATTGATACAATCAAGTTGTGCAAATTGCAGATCAGCTCCAAACAGATTGGCAATTCCTCTTGACTGTTTAATATGTCCTATAGCAGAGCATTTACAGATTGTTATTTCAAATTTTAGTTGTCTCAAATCTGTCAAATGTAGCAACTGTTGTGATACAGTTAATTAGGATTAATTGTTCTACACAGTAACTCGTGAAAAAGAAACTTACATTATTTTAAAAAAGTATCATCTTGGTTATGTAGCCATTGTTGCCTCTTAAAAGTTTTACTTTGCTGACAGTTTCAGACTCTGACATTTACAGCACAGATGGTGGCCATTTGGCCAATCGTGTCTCTGCCAGACAAAAAAGGATCTGACTACACATCCTGTTTCCAGCACCTGCCCACAGACTTGAGAGGCAATGCATTACAACTGAATATCTAAATACCACTAAAGAACAAAGAAAATTATAGCACAGGAACAGGCCCTTCGGCCCTCCAAGCCTGCACCGATCCAGATCCTCTATCTAAACCTGTCGCCTATTTTCCAAGGATCTGTATCCCTCTGCTCCCTGCCCATTCATGTATCTGTCTAGATACATCTTAAATGACGCCCGCCTCTACCACCTCCGCTGGCAATGCATTCCAGGCACCCACCACCCTCTGCGTAAAGAACTTTCCACGCATATCTCCCTTAAACTTTTCCCCTCTCACCTTGAAATCGTGACCCCTAGTAATTGAGTCCCCCACTCTGGGAAAAAGCTTCTTGCTATCCACCCTGTCTATACCTCTCATGATTTTGTTGATCTCAATCAGATCCCCCCTCAACCTCTGTCTTTCTAATGTAAATAATCCTAATCTACTCAACCTCTCTTCATAGCTAGCGCCCTCCATACCAGGCAACATCCTGATGAACCTCCTCTGCACCCTGTCTAAAGCATCCACATCCTTTTGGTAATGTGGCAACCAGAACTGTACCACAGCATTCCAAATGTGGTCGAACCAAAGTCCTACACAACTGTAACATGACCTGCCAACTCTTGTACTCAATACCCCGTCCGATGAATGAAAGCATGCCGCATGCCTTCTTGACCACTCTATCGACCTGCGTTGCCACCTTCAGGGTACAATGGACCTGAACACCCAGACCTAAAACATTAAGAGACCAGCACACTTTTAGGTAGTGAGTTTCAGAGTCCCACCACCAGGGTCGGGGGGTCCTTCCCAACTCTGCTTTCTACTATTACATTATGGCCCTCAGTCTTATACTTATCAGGTTCATTATCAACCTTTGTTATTCCAAGGAAAACAACACCAACCTATTCAATCTTTCCTCAAATGCTCAGGCACTCCAGCCTGGAATATCCTGGTAAATCTTCTCCTCTGGTACAATCAAATGCTTCCTATAATGAATTCCGATTCCAGCAAAACCTCCCTGCTCTTATACTGTATGCATTGGTTAATGAAGGCAAATATCCCACATGCCTTATCTACCTGACCTTCTATCTTCCGGAATCTGTGGCTATGCAACCAAGGTCCTACCATTCTTAATGTAATTTCTTGCCCCATTAGCCCTCTCTAAGTGAATTACTTCACACTTTTCCAGGCTGAATTCCATTTGCCACTGTTCTGCTCAGTCTATTGATATCCTCCTCACTATTCACCATCCTATCAAAATGTTCATACCATCTGCGAACATTTCAACTTTTATCTTACATTACAACACCTTTTACATTTAAATCCAAATCATTAGTGTACACCACAAATCGAAAGGACCCCAGCACCGATCCCTGTGCAAATCCACTGGAACCAGATTTCCAATCACTGAAACAGCCCTCTACCATCATCCATTGCTTCTTGGCTCTGATGGCCAAGTTTTGGACACAATATGTCACTGCTTCAGTTCCATTGGCTCTTACTGTCTTGATCATTCTATTGTTGTGAAAGTCAAGACAGCCTTGCTAAAGTCCATGTGGATAACATCAAAATGCATTATCTTTATCAACACCCCTCATTGCCTACTCAAAGAATTTAATTAAATTTATCAAACACTACCTTCTCTTAAATCCATGCTGACTACCCCTGATTAATCCATGTCTCTCCAACTGCAGATATATTCTGTCCTTCAGAATTCTAACAACTTCCACATCAATGAAGTTAGTCTGACTGGCCTGTAATTTCCTGTTCTATCCCTTCCTTCCTTTTCTTAATAATGGGACAATGTAGCAGTGCCCCCGTCCTCTGGCACATCATATGTGGCCAGACAGGATTTGAAAATTACTGTGAAGGTCCCTGATATCTCCTCCCTTACCTTCCTCAACAGCCTGGGATACATCTCATCTGGGCTTGCAGATTTATCCACTTTTAAGTCTCCCAAACCCGCTTGTACCACCTGTTTCTTAATATTCATTTCTTCTAACATGTCTTGGTCCTCCACCCGATGTCTATATCGACACATTTTCCCATTGAGAAGATGGATACAACATAGTAATTGAGCATTGCGCTCATGTCTTCTGGGCCCACCCACTCACATGCGCACACACCCCCTATTTATTCTTTTACCTCATATTTAAAGCACACCTCTGATCTTTCCTTTATTGCACTCTCTTTGCTTGCCAATTTTTTTTTAGGTCCACCCTACACTTTACAT
This sequence comes from Rhincodon typus, assembly GCF_021869965.1. Classification (NCBI taxonomy): domain Eukaryota; kingdom Metazoa; phylum Chordata; class Chondrichthyes; order Orectolobiformes; family Rhincodontidae; genus Rhincodon; species Rhincodon typus. The sequence continues at coordinate 28,693,302 of NC_063341.1, read as the reverse complement.
ACTGGTCTAGGAACTCTGCTGTATTGAGACCTCAGTATCTGTCATAAACTTCAATATTATTCTTAATCCTAACCATTATATCTCTTGACATCCAAGATTTTCTGGTTTGGATCCCACATACTCCCACTATTTCCTCCTTGTATGCCTCTTACTGCTCTGACAGTTTTATCTGCAAGTAGCTGTTCCCAGTCCATTTGGAGCAAATTGTATCTTCTGAGTAAAATTAGCTTCTCCCAACTTTAAAACTTTTATTCCCAGCCCATCATTATCCTTTCCATAACTACCCTAAATCTTAGTACTAGTCACTATCTCCAAAATGGTTCATCATCAATATGCCTTTCACCTACCCAGACTCAGTTCTGATTATTAGGTCCAAGAGCAGCTCCCTCCCTTGCTGGGTTTTCTACATGCTGATGAATGATGCTCTCCTGGATGCACTTTGCATCGTTTAGCTACTATTCAGCAGGCATGGATACTGCCCAGTGTGATGTGGTGCTATGAAATGGGTCAGGAAAGTATTCTGTTTAATACCATTTCTCCTGTTGGCCACAAACTGCTTCAGTGACCCTCAGAGAAAAGAATGCATGGGGGGTGCTGGGAACTTTATTTATAGCTAGTTCCCAGGATGGAAATTGCATGTTGGCAAAAGAAAAGAAAAGTTTGCCTTATCTGCAGTGTTTTCCTAATCAAATAACATGATCATATATGAACAATCATTTAAATGAAGTACCAGAAGTCATTTAAATGAAGTACCAGAAGTCTACCAACGGCAGTAGAACCACACATCAATAAACTAGTTAAGTATATAGTAGCAGCATATTAAGCTTCCCAAGTAAACAGCAAAACATCCCATGAAAACATCGGCACTTTGTAAATGATCACCTGGTCTTTTTTGGGATCCTCCTCATTCTTCAGTATCCCTTGTTTCTTGGAAATTATTTCATACATGAATTTCATCCCAGTTTTAAATCCAGGGCAATAATACAACACCTAATCATTAGAAAAAAGTTACATTTTAACAAAGCGTGACCTTAATTCAATACAAATTTACACAGCATAATTGTGAATAATCATACATTACAGCACAGAACCAGGCTCGTTAGTTCATCAAAACTGTGACAAAGTCTTTCATTAAACCCTCATCCAAATCCTATAATACTTGAAAATTAATTCTTTGAATCAGTTATGTAATTCCAATTTTAAAGAAAGATTTCTTTTTATATAATTTTCACAACCTCAAGATACCCCAATGCCTTTTACACCAGGCAAGTACTATTTGAAGTGAACTCATTGTTGTAATATAGAAGATGCAGTAACCTATTTGTTTCAAGAAAGGTCTCATCAACAGTAACAGCCAGGTAATTGATTTTTAAAGTAATTTGTTTGATGGAGAAATATTCTAGGACCACGAGGAGAACTCCCTGTACCTCTTCAAAGTAGCATCATTAGATTTTTTACATCTATCCGATTAGCAACAATTCCACCAATTAAACCACAACTGACAATTAACAGTATTTAGGAAATTCGAACAGCCTTTACTGTAATTACTTTTTTTCCTCTACCGCCTTAGCACTTTATTATTTTAGTATGTTGCCCTCTAGTGACCAGTGGGAGGAAAATCTATCCACATTAACATGGATTTATTTTAGCTGGGTGTTTGACTAATCAAGAAATATTGAAAGTGGAAGTAAAGCTACAAGAAATGAACACTGAACATGTAATGTCATTAAAAAAAAAATCAAAACCAATTTATAAAAATCTAATTTTAAAATAATCAAAGTTTTTGTTAAAAGGTAACGATGACTCATAGCTTATTAACCAAGGCAGGTGAATCTTAGTAACAAAAAGGCGGACAGAGAGGATCATGACCTTTGAATTGCAGTTTTTCTAGCACTGCAGTTGGATTTCCCCTGTCCTTGGAAGCTGTAAATTTTTATTTTACACAAAAGCAAAAGTCAAATGGGAGGATAGGTGTAAGTATTGGAAAGGTTTAGAGGAACATGGGCCAAACACAGGGAAATGGGACTGGTTCAGTTTAGGATACCTGGTCGGCATGGGCAAGTTGAATGGAAGAGTTGGTTTCCATGCTGTAATGACTATGACTCTATACAGGTTTTCTTTTTGACTGACTTGTAGTTCTTTGTTTTTCTGTTTGCTCGCACCCTTACTCCAGGAAAAGGGAAACAGAAATACCACCACTACCTTATATTTCTCAAAAGTCTCAAAGCTCTTCAGAATAATAAATTACTGTGGAGTACTGTGACTTATTGAAACCATTGCGACAGTCACTTTCTGGCTGGGATCCCACAAAAGAAAGAAAAAGATAAACATACACAGCCCAGTTAGGAACTTAGGAACAGGAGCAGACCACTAAGCCACTTGAGCCTGCTCCACCACACAATAAGGCCATGGGTGATCTGTGGCCCGGCTCCACATGCCTGCCTTCGACCTTTATCTCTTGCTTAATAAATTTAAATCCGAGATTGATACATGTTTAACAATTGAACTAGCGTAATCACCATTTGAAGAACAGTTCCAAATCTCCACAACTCTGTGCAGAAGTGCTTTCTAACATCTCTCCTGAATGGCCTGGCCCTAATTATTAGACTATGCCCCCAGTTCTAGAATCTTCAACCAGTGGACATAGTTTATTTTTACCTACCCTGTCTTTCTATATAAAATAACCTGAAGACGTTGATTAGAATTTAGGAAGGCTAAGGCTGAACTAGAGATTAAAGGCCTAATTTGTCTAATCTCTCCTCATAATTTAACCCCTGATGTCCAGATATCGTTCTTGTCAACCTGCACTGAACTCCCTCCAGGGCCAAAACATCCTCGCCCAAATCTGCTCACAGTATTCAAAGAGGGGTTTAACTCGGGTTTTATATAACTACAGCATAATGTCTACATATCTAAAGGGCTGGAGTATAGGGATGACAGCCAGTATTCCATTAGCCTTCTTGATTATTTTCTGCATCTATTTGTGGCATGTTAAAGAGCTATGCACCTGAACCCCCAGATCTTGATGGACATCCACTGTATTTAACTTCACGCCTACTGAAAAAAAAAACAACGCCTAATCTATCCTGTTATGGTCTGAAATGGATAACCTCACGCTTGCCTACTGTAAAAACCGTCTCACACAGATTTGCCCATTCACCTAAATCTGTGCATATTCTGTTGTAACTTTATGCTGGAGTCAACAGTATCCACAATGCTGCCCAATTTTGTGCCTTCAGCAAATCTGGATATTTGATTTTTTATACCATTATCTAAGTCGTTAATGAATGAGGTTGTAGACTTGCTCGCCGAGCTGATGTGTTTGGTTGCTGACGTTTCATCACCCTGCTAGGTAACATCATCAGTGCGCCTATGGCGAAGCGTTGGTGTTCTGTCCCGCTTGTTATTTGTATGCCTCAGTTTGCTGGGGTGGTTGGCATCACTTCCGGTTCTGTTTGTCAGTGGTCTGTATATTGGGTCCAGTTCGATGTGTTTGTTGATGGAATTCCGGTTGGAATGCGAGGCCTCCAGGAATTCCCTGGCATGTCTGTTTGGCTTGTGCTATTATGGATGTGTTGTCCCAGTCAAATTAGTGGCCTTCTTTGTCTGCGTGTATGGAGATCAGTGAGAATTGGTCGTGTCTCTTTGTGGCTAGTTGGTATTAGAGTATCTTTATTGTCAGTTTTCTTCCAGTTTGGCCTATGTAATGCTTCCCCACAGTCCTTAATAGCATTTTGCACATTAAGTTAGTTTTATTGGTTGTGGGTATGGGATCCTTTACATTCGTCAGTAACTGTCGCAGGGTGGTTGTTGGTTTGTGAGCTACCCTGATACCTAAGCGTCTGAGTAGTCTTGTGGTCAGCTCTGATAGGTCTCTGATGTACAGTCAGGTTACTAGTGTATCTGACCATGTTGTGTCCTCTTGTTGTGGTCTGTCGCAGAGCTAACAGCAAATTGTGCCTTTTGGGTATCAAATCCTTTTAAAAACTCCATATAGGTGCTCCTGTTCTGCCTTGCACAATTCTGGGTTGCTGCAGTGTGTCGTCGCCCATTCGAATAATGTTCTGATGCAGCTCCATTTATGGGAGTTGGGGTCGTTAATGAATGCTGTGAATAATTGATGCCCCACAGATGCCTTCGGGACACCACCTGTCAGATCCTGCTAATTTGAGCATTTACCCATTATTCCAACTGTATCCTGCCACTCAACCAGTTTCCTATCCGTCAGTAATTTGCCCTCAGTTCCATGGGCTTTCACCTTAGTTAACAGTCTCTTGTGTGGGACTACATCAAATGCCTTCCAGAAGTTCATATAAACAAGCTTTTGTCTCCTCTTCAAAAAAAAACTCGTTGAAGTGCATCAGGCACGATGTACCGTTCATGAATCCATGTTTAACGGAACTTTTCAGGTGATCATTATCCTACCTTTGAGTCCAACAATTTCTCACCATAGATGTTAGGAGAACTGGTCTGTCATTCCCTGGTTTTCCTCTGTCACCCTTCTTAAACAGCAGAGTGACACGAGCAAATTTCTAATCCAGAGGATCAACTCCTGAATCCAGCAAACTCTGAAAGATTACGATTAGGGTATTGGCATGTGATGTCTTACCTCCTTTAACACTCATAGATGGGAACAATCAGGTCTTGTGGATTTGTCACTCTTCAGTTCCATTAATTTCCCCATTATTGATGATTTAAGTTAATTTTGTTTAGACCCTGTTCCTGATCCTCAATTTCCTTCTGGGACTTCTGGCAAGCTATCTTTCTTTTCTGCTATGAATACCGAGGCAAAATAATCAATCATTCAGCATGTCTGCCATTCCCCTATGGTTATTGAAAATAGCCCATCCCCAGTCTTCAGTGGGCCAACAGAACTTTAACCAGCCACTTTACCTTAATTACTATGGATTATATTTTTTAAAAATATATTAATTTACAGGATGAGTGTGTCACTGTCCAGGCAGCATTTATTGCTCATCCCTAATTGTCAAGAGGGGGTTTCAGAGTCAATCACACTGCTGCGGGTCTGGAGTCACATGTCGGCCAAACCAGGTAAGGATGGCAGTTTCCTTCCCTAAAGGGCATTAGTGAACCAGATGGGTTTTTCTGACAATCAACAATAATTTCATGATCATCATTAGATTCTTAATTCAATTAAATATCTGGAATTCAAATTTCATCATCTGCCTTGGCAGGATTTGAACCCAGGGCCCCAGAACATTATCTGGGGATCTGGATTAACAGTCCAGCCATAATACCACTAGGCCATCACCTCCCCTATTATGAATTTAGGAATTACAAAGGACACATACTGTTGGAGCAGCAAGACTGCCCATTTTCACCTAATCCATACTGTTTTAGTGTTAAGTCTTGATCAAGTTTTTAGCAATTTGTTTTTTTTTGTGTGATTTTGGAAGTGACTTAACTTATAAAAAGAAAGATGCTGCATTTATGAAGACAAAAGATAAATTTGTCCTAAGATTGTAAAAGATGCACTTTTTAAAAAAAAAATAGACCTGCAGGAAAAGTAATTGAATGGAATAATGCAATCAAAAGCAAACATCATGGTGGAAAAAGCAGCAGCACCACAAAACTCTAGACAAATTCATACCATAACATTTAAATGACTAACAGGAAAAGAAAGCCTGTACAGCTATGCACATTATAAATAACTGCAAACTGAATTTGAACAAATTGCATTAACCATAAGCTATTTTGCAATCCTTCAGCGTTGATTCGCTCAGATTCATATGGATAAATGGAGAAACTCCAGCACAGTATATGCCCATGTGCGATATTATTACTGTGTTAGAACGTCTATAACGTTATTTGAGGGAATGAAATTCTTTGCTTTAGGCTAGTCGATCTAAATGAACAAATGATTTGAAAAATTATAAACCAATAAAAAAAAGCACCAGTTGATTACATGTATTTCAGAGTACATGCTCCCATGATACAAAATCAGAAAATTAAGACTAATGTAATTGCATTACGTGTAGTAGGGAAGACAATTCATGAATTGACACTACCTCCAAGATCAATACTTTACCTGAAGTACACTATTTAGGTAACATGTATTTCCAAGGTTGTTCAGGCCCACAAAAGGTAGAAGCTCCTCCTTCTTTTCGTATCCAACAGCTGAAGATATCAAAGGGGCTCCAGACACCATCTTCTCACATCTATTTCAGTGATGGGATAGAATGGAGGAGCAGAACAAAAGCCAAACATCAGTTCAATAAGCAGTATTCCTAAGGTTTGAGAGTAGATTTGTAGCTCGGGTTGTGAACGTTGTGGTTGATTGGCTCATTGTTCCGCAGACGTTTCATTACCCTGCTGGGTAACATCATCAGTGCAGCATCCAATGAAGCGCTGTTGTGTATTCCCGCCTGTTATTTAAACTCTGGTGTCCGTTGAGCTGGGTTACCTCACTTCCGGTTTTCCTTCACGATGGAGTGTATATGGGGTCTAGCTCTACGTGTTTATTGATGGCTTTCTTAGTGGAGAACCAAGCTTCTAGGAATTCCCGTGTTTGTCTCTGCTTTGCCTGTCCCAGGATCCTGGTGTTGTCCCAACTAAACTGGTAGTTTACCTTAGCCATGTGGATGGAGATGAAGGAGTATTGGTAGTGTCTTTTTCTTGCCAGTTGATTTTGAGGTTCTCCACGAAGAAAGCCATCAATAAACACAGAGGTAGACCCCACATAAAGTCCATTGTGAGGGAAAACCAGAAGTGAGGTAACCCAGCTCAATGGATACCAAGTTTAAATAACAGGCAGGAAAACATAACAGCGCTTCATCAGTGGCTGCACTGATATTACCCAGCAGGGTAATGAAACGTCTACGGAACAACGAACCAGCTCAGCGAACCAACCAACCACAAGACAGTAATCCTGAACAAAAAAGTTCAAACTATTTTCAATGATTGCATTGAAGTATTTGCATGGGGTAAGAACTCAACAACTATAAACTGGGAAAAAAATATCAATAAGTTCTGTATGGGACCACTGCAAATCAGATAAATAAACTGACGCAAATATTGCTTGGAGATGACAAGGTGTAGAGCTGGATGAACACAGCAGGCCAAGCAACATGAGAGGAGCAGGAAGGCTGACGTTTTGGGCCTAGACCCTTCTTCAGAAATAGGGAAGGGGAAGGGGATTCTGAGAATGCGCTCAGAACCAGCAAGAATTTAGTCTGAGAGACTTCTTGACATGATGGGGGAAAGATATTAAAGTACAAACAAATCTAAATTAACAGAAGTTATGTGACTTAGAGATGGAATTGAGAGGGAGAAGAAAGAACAATATTGTACCTATTGGGAATTATTCCCCGTATTCCCTATTTGACTGCTTGATAAAAAGGGGAAAAAAACTTACTCGACTTGCAAACGATACTGCATAGCTACCAACAATTACACAAAAGGGAAGAACCACAGAGACTCAAATAACAAAAAGTCTTCCACAGAACTTTTACTCAGCCAAGATCTTTTCGTGTCAGGAAAATATTGTAGTAAATTGATGAGCTAAGAAATTTTAGCTAGTATACGTTTTTTTAAAAAGGATTTTTTTTTCTTACTCCCATCCTTCGGCCATTTGTAAGGCCATCTTATGAAAACAGGTGCCAAGTAGATGAGTCACAACTGTGTATGTTTGTAACAATTTCTATTGAACACACTATTTCAGCGTGCCAAACATAGTTGGGAGCCTCTGAGCATCTCCTCGTAGAAACACATGTTGTGGTAGTCATTTTGGTCCTGGAGGCATCCAACCAAACAGGCAAATACTGATCAGTGATGTTTAATCAGAGGCACTGATTTTCTCATTTGTTCCTCCCCTGAAATCACTGCTGCTTTTCCTCACCCAGGTTTAATTCAATTTACATAATGTTATGATGCATTGTTATATAAATGGTACCCTAGAAGCAGGTCATAGCTAGGCTTGCCAGGTTTTGTGTACATTTCTGTTTACAATTATATTCTACGAAATTACAAATTATCTAATGTTATACAAATTTGAGGTCCTGATAAGGTACTTTTGTGAATATTTTAAATTCACCGAAATAAGATATTTTTAAAAATTATGAAATGTTTTATCAAAATAAAAATAGGTTCATCTATTTTCTAGTTGGTCACCAACTAAGTGTTGCATGTAATAGTGTCACTGAGAACATCTCAAAACAGGCTGATAGCATATCAAATGCAATGACACCTAGCAAATGACTTCAAAACAGTTTACATGAGTATTTATTCTTAAAAGTTTCCTTATTGGTCTATGTTATAATTTTGTCGATTCTAACAGGATCTTACATCAGACAAATATGACAGTGGTATTCAGATTACATCCTTGTCCCCCGTACCATAGCTGTACCACACCTTTCAAATCTTCTCCATTCAGTTTAGGTTTGTAGGATCTAGAAATTACTGATTTGCAGTGATCCCAAACACCAACAATGGCAAAATATTAACTGTACTTTCTCTGCCAAAACAGCAGGAATAAATAATGTTCAATAAAAACAGCACATGTGTAACAACATACAAACCAGAAAGCATTTCTGTTATGCAGTTCTATATCCTTGGATTAATGCACATCAATTGTTCAATCTTTACTAAATATACGTGTTAGAACAAATAGGATCGTCAAAGGCTCAATTTTGCAGAACTATCTAGACAAATTCATTTATACAACATACTTATCCAGTTTTTTTGTCTCTGAAGGGCTTTGTTCACTTTCTTGCTTCTCAGTAAAATCCAGTGCTCGTTTGGCTTCTTTTTTCTGAAAAAACTTAAGGGAAAGTCGTTTCCTTTTGATCGGGCTCCCCCTTCCATTGCTCTCATTCTGCACAAGTCCAGGCATCTTATTCACTAAAAATATCAATTTTGCTGATTAAAGGATTTAAAATAGCTTTCTGTTTATATTTACAGTCTGGAAGCTTGTTAAATATCATTTTCTACATGCTGAGTTCTTTCATTTTTAAAACCAGTTCTCAATCTTCACTTGATTCTATTATCAAATGCTAAACATACAGTAGAACCAATACTGTCAATCGAATATACATAATTGTCTCCTCAATAAAATAAAATAAAGAACTGCAGATGCAGAAAGTCAGAAACAAAAACAGAAATTGCTGGAAAAACTCAAGTCTGGCAGGATCTGTGGAGAGAAAGCAGAGTTAATGTTTCTAAGGTTTTGGAGTAGATTTGTAGCTTAGGTTGCGGGTGTTGTGGTTGGTTGGCTCGCCGAGCTGGTTTGTTGTTCTGCAGATGTTTCATTATCCTGCTGGGTAACATCATCAGTGCAGCCTCCGATGAAGCGCTGTTGTGTTTTCCCACCTGGTTTTTAAAAGTCTGGAGTACATTGTGCTGAATTACCTCACTTCCGGTTTTCCTTCGTAGTGGAGTGTATATGGGGTCAGGTTCTATGTGTTTGTTGATGGCTTTGTGTGGAGTACCAGGCTTCTAGGAATTCCCATGCCTGTCTCTGCTTGGCTTGTCCTAGGATCTTGGTGTTGTGCCAGTTGAATTGGTGGTTCTTCTTATCCATGTGGATAGAGATGAGCAAGTATTGGTCGTGTCTTTTTGTGGGCAATTGGTGTTCGTGTACCCTTGTTGTTACTTTCCTTCCTGTTTGTACGATGTAGTGTTTGTCACAGTCTCTGCAGGGAAATCTGATAGGCACTTCATCAGAGGCTGCATTGATATTACCCAGCAGGGTAACGAAACGTCTGCAGAACAACGAACCAGCTCGGGGAGCCAACCAACCACAACAGAGTTAATGTTTCTAAACATTAACCCATTCTGTAGGAGGATCACTGGTTCTGAAATGATAACTCTGCTTTCTCTCCACAGATGCTGCCAGGCCTACCAAATTTTTCCAGCAGTTTCTGTTTTGATACATAATTATTTACTGAATTTACACAGGAATAAGAATACGACCTACTGCAGTGTATGAACACACCTGAAGACAAACATGTAGGCAACATGAAGGGGGAAAAAAACAGGAATATTATGGTCAGCTGTAAGTATGAGTACTTTCAATTGATAAAAGAAAATCGTGTATAGAATTTCAACTGAAAAAAGATCCAAGTGAAGAATATTTTTATACAAAATCAGTTGAAGCTAGTCTGTGATGTCACTGGCATTATGACACCATAAATATTAGCATCTATCCGATTCCTGCCACTCGCTCGTGAATGTGTAAGTGAGATTTTATATTTTATCAGGTGAATAAAGTATTTACTAAAAGTCGGACTGATATATCTAATTCATTGATCTAAACATATTTAGTTCAGTAGCCCTAAGGAGATAATCGAAGATGCTTATTTGAGTAATTTCGACCACCTTTCCACTCACCTCTCTCAGCCTTCCTTCCCTTCTCCCATGCCCTGCCCTCCTCCTCCTCCACTTTGCCCACATACCCTTCTCCAAATACTTGCCTCACTGCACTCCCGCTCTCTCTTTCTCTCTCTCCTCCGCCCTTATCTCAGGACCCCATCCCTCTCTCTCTCTCTCGGAGTTAGTTCTCGAACTCCGCACGTACATCGATTACAGACTCAGAGCGCCAACGAGACCGGCGCTGCCCCGCGCAGATGTGCGCTCCCTCCCCCAAAGGGGGCAAGTCCCAACCCTTCCTCAACCCGAAGGGGTCTTTCTCAGTCGCTCGCCATCCTCCCCGGGGAAAGTGAGGGGGCGGGGATGACAGATGTCTCTGTCCCCACGTTGGGGGGATCGTCGTCCCCTGCCCAGGTGGAAGGGGTGAGATCTCTATCCATTCCCCCCGAGAGGGGTGGGAGTCTCTGTTCTCTTCTGGGGAAAGAGAGGGTCGGCGGGGGTCCTGTTCCCTCCCCAGGGGTAGGGTATGCGATAAGACTTTATTCCCTACCACGGAAACTCACCGTCTGTCAACGGAGCTTGGCGCCTTTTCCTCTGCTAGGACCCACTACAACTGTCCAGTGCAGTCGCCTGTTTCGCCCTTACATTATTTAAAATGTTTTATTCATTAATCTTTATGCCTTTGAACGATGTTAAAATAACCCTTCTAATTGTCATTTAAATTGATATTCGTTATTTTTGACAGGCCACCTTTAATTTTTGCAGGATGTTTATTAGTGAACTAAATGGGTCCGTTATGGTGGCAGCACTCAGCAACAGCCGCCGGGTAGCAACGCAATCAGACCATAGTTTAACCAAAGACAGGAATACTGTTTATCAAGAGTAAGGGATGATAGTTTAACTAGAGTGAGAATTAAGAATTATTGTTTACACGGAAAAAAAATCACTGAGAGCTGTGAATGATCCCTGGCACTCAGCAACAAGTCCCTGCACAGAGCCAAGAAATATTGTATCAGAGATAGTAGGAACTGCAGATGCTGGAGAATCTGAGATAACAAGGTGTAGAGCTGGATGAACACAGCAGGCCAAGCAGCATTATAGGAGGAGGAAGGCTGACGTTTTGGGCCTAGATACCTTGTTATCTTAGCCAAGAAATATTGCCTTGTCTCAGCTACGCTCTAGATTTCAAGATTGCCAAGAGCCAACAGAATTTCTCCACTGTAATTAAAATGTTCTTATTGTACTAATATTTTGTTTTAAAACATAACGGCCACTTAATTAACAGAACACCCATCACCTTGCACATGGTAACATTTTGTAAGTACCTTAAACTTAACAACAATCTTAAAGTGATCCACATGGCTATTATAAAGCAAGATTAGGGAGCTAGTTAAATAATTGACTTTAAGGGAGATAGCTACAAGTTTGGCTGAGGGATGAGTTTTAAGCAGTATCTCAAAATGGGGAAAAAGGCAAAGTTGGGATTCTAAACTGTAGGTCTTGGTAACTGCCACCAATCGTGGAATGATTAATATCAGAGATGCTTAAGAGACATAGAGGACCACGATATCTTGGAGGTTGTAAGGGTGTGGAGATTTTAGAAAGAGAGGGTGCTAGAGCATCGGGGCAATTCAAAAATGAGAATTAATTGGGAAATCAGGAAGTATAGAGTCCAGAGAGGGGCCTCCGGCATCCATCTCTTAATTTTAGCTGCTGGATATGGGAATGGAACCAGTGACAGCTGAATGCCCAATTTTAAATGAAGTGTTAGGAAATAGTACCCTAAACAACATCATCCCTTTTGCCTTCACCTTCCCCACACCTTTTTTTAAACTATCCAACATGCTATCCTCCCACTTACTCCACTAGCAGTTACCACACCTTTAAGCCATCTACTTCCCTACCCGTTTTTCCAGATGGAAGGAAAAAATATCCTTCCCACAACTCATTTCCTTGTTCTCTATCTTTTTCTTCTCGAAAATGTTTTTGTCAACATATGGCATTCAATATTCATTTTTAAAAGCTCATCAAAATGCAATGAGAAGTCCTTTTTCTATTACTCAGCGGCGCAGATGAGATAACTGGAACATTTGAATTAATTTAAAAATTCAACTTGATTTATTTTAAGTGAAATAAAACTAGGACAAGGAAAGACCTTTCATGCATTCTGCAGATTTTAACATTCAAATGGTACAACAGGTGTATAAACATTTAACATTTTTCTCTCAAATCATTTTTTTAAAAACATAAATTTGAAGTGAATAATGGTTTTCAAGTTTGCTCTTATCACCAAGAGATTTGAAAATACATAGATTTCATGAGCCAGAGTATTCTTCATTTAGTCAGTTTATATATGATTGATGCATTCAGGGAAATTGTAAAATTGTGTTCTTTCAAATGCAACAAATTTGGAATTAGCTATCAATGTTGCAGTTCTGGACAATAATATCAAGATCATGTCAATGATTTTGGTGGAAGGAGATTCCTTTCAATATGGAATTTAATGAATTTGTGGAAAACAATGCACCTCCTAAATTTTATCAATTGGCTATGAAGCTGCTGGGAAATTTATGTTTGGTGCAGAAAATATGATCAGGTAAATGTATAGTGAAGCTGTTAAGTGATTTAGATAGCGCATAATCTAAGATTAAGATTTAAACCTTTGAAATCCATATGGAATCACATTATACTTAAAAGCAAAATAAAAGTTAAAAATGACCAGACAAAATAAATGATGATAAATAAAGAGGAACATAATAATATGACAACTAAAACCCGAAAGAACTGTGGATGCTGTAAATTGTGAACAAAAACAGTAGTCTGAGTAGGGGTTACCGGACCAAAACGTTAACTCTGATTTTTCTTCACTGATGCTGCCAGACCTGCTGAGCTTTTCTAACAACTTCTATTTTTGTTCCTGATAATAATATGACAACTACCTTAGGAAACCTGTTATCTAACCCTTCAAATAAAAATATCACAGCTCCATGTGTTGAGGTAAGTCTTCGCCAACAACTTTCAAATACAGTGCACATGCATTGTTAGACAAGCCACTGACTTTTCAACTTCTTAAAATCGGTAAATTTTCCTTTGAGGTTTCTATTTGAGAGATTTCCTGTCTGTCCTTTTTAGATGTTGGTACATCAGATTAAATACAATCTAAGACTTAATTGTCATAGGACACTTTGTTACGGAGGAGGTTCGGTGTCCTTGGGCAAGTTTTCCTGATGAGTTTAGTTTGAGTAATTTTAGGATTTACAGCAGTTCTAACTTTATATTAACAAGAACTGTAAATCAGTGATATTCCCTATGATTTGAGGAGCCACTACAATACATGTTACCAGGAATTATCATTAGATTAGTCAGAGTCAATAGGGTTGAAAGCAATAAGAGATAACAAAGTGTGGAGCTAAAGGAACACAGCAGGCCAGGCAGCATCAGAGGAGCGGGAAAGTTGACGTTTCGGGTCGGGATCCTTCTTCATACAAAGGCTGTTTATCTGCAGAAATACAGTGAACATAATGTCAACAACGAGGTGCCGGAGAAACTCAGCAGGTCTGACAGGCAGAGTTAATGTTATGAATGCGATATGACTCTTCTCCAGCAGTTCTGTTGTTTCAGATTTCCAATATCCGCAGTATTTTGCTGACAAATGGAGTTTAAGGACCTGTAATTTTGAAGCGTGCAATGAGACATGGTGCAGACGCAACTCATCAACTGTCTCTACAGTCAGGTCATGAACATGCGCCGTATAGCAGCGGTCATCACCCGCACCTCCCCCGCGCACAGGCATTGTGCGCACATGCGCACTAGTTCCCGCTGGCAAGGAGTTGCTGGAGATTGTCCCGGACGGGGAGTAGGTGGGCAACTGGATTAAGTCCTCATTTGGCACAGTACTGCGTCTGTATTTAAACACCAACTAGCTCAAGGTTTCTCTGAAACGACGGAGAAAAATATAAGGCGGGGTTCTGTTGGATTTCATGGCAGGTTTACTGGTTTCCACGGAAACGACTGGCAGCTAATGATGCCCCCTTGGTTTCATTCCCGAGAACAGGCCTTATTGGTAGTCGTCAATTATTGCTGAAATGTCAGATACTTGTAAACTTCGGCTGTGACTACTCCTCACGAAGAGCACATATCATACAGACTGCCTTTTCTTTAACCTGGAGTACCTTCAAACCTTTAAGATGTCTCAGTATAGTCTATTAGAAGAGGTCTGCCAGTGGAATGAACAGATGTGTAAGAGGAAGATGGGAACTGTTCTTTCTGAACTCATTATATCCTTTAATTGTTTGATGATGTATAGTATTGATTTGTTATTACCAAAGCTGGAACAGTCATAGCAAGCATTGTGGCAGAGTTAACAAGTGAGTGTTCTTGGTTAATTAGAATGGGGTAATGCATATTTTTAAAAAAAGTGTGTGATAGGTAATGAATTATGGGATAAAAATTATTGTTAAGTTGTAGAAACATTAACCAGGAGCTTCCCTGGACCTGGCAAAAGCAACTCAATGAATGCATTTGCACAAAAGCTGCAGTTATAATTTGAAAGAAGTTGAAATCCTAAGTCAGAATGCAATCGGATACTAGAGTAACAATGTCCCCTTTTTATTCTTTTTGGAGTCAGGTTAATACCTAAAACACATTTTCATTGATACCACCAGTTTCAGCCAAGTAATTACAGAATATGGCTGCCATGCAGCTTTAAATCAAATGAAAGTTTGGAATTTAAAAGTTGCTTTTCACAACAACTGAATGTCTCAAAGCACTTCACAGCCACTACAGTAATTTGAAGTTAAGTCAGTTTTTTAATGGAGTAAAGACTGTAACCAATTTTGTCAGATTATTTTTGGTCTTTAGGATGATTCCCTTAATTTTTTCCACCAGTACTGGAAGTAAACTCTATTTGATCAAGGCAAGGCATACTTTAATTAAACTACTAACAGTAGCACTGAATGACAAGGAATCGGTATCCAAAAGTGCCCCTTTTAAGAGGCTGTCACTAATGAATAATTGAATTGGCTGTAGTCAAACTAATGAAGATTTAATGGAAATCAGTATTTTGTTATATATCTAATAGCACTGTAATGCTCACCTCTTGTGAAAGGCTTTGAGTGCACCAGTGGATTCTGCATTCTCTCTTTACAGGGTCTCCTGGCTATGCACAAGACTGCAGCAGAGATTCTGCCAGGCAGAGCAATTGTCTCCTTGGATCATACTCATTCTCAATCTGTGAAGGGGCATGTGATATTGCCTCAAGCTGTGTTACATGTGTAGGTACAATATCATTAGACTTCATAATGTGTTCTTTGAAACTAATATCATGGATGATGTTGTCCCACCGTGGCTTTTCCATACTGAATAGCTGAAATGAATGTGCACAGTACTTCATGAAAAACTATCATGAGGGGTATTTCTGACACCTGGAATTTAATGATAATAGATGTTACTTAAAGAATTGCCTCTTTTCCATATTGATTGATTACTTCTAGGTGGACTGTTTGTTCAGTTAGTCTACTATTTTGTTACAGTGGCAGCAACAATGCACAATGAAAGATGTGGATAAATGCCTTTTGATATACTTAGACATAACAAGAAATGAACAGTGATTACAAACTAATTATCCATTCTTAATATGTACCTGTTATTATTTTAATTATATATACATTGTATATATTATAGTGGTACAATTTTTTTTTGTTGTCCTCCTCTTATTGGAATTTGTCTTAATTGGTAAGTTAAGGATGGCATCATATTGAAAACAATGTTGCTAAGATTAGCGGTAGCCAGTCTTGAAAATTTTGGAAGCCAGCAAAGGATGACTAAAAAGGAAAGGGAGGAGTTGTAGTATGTGAGAAAACTAGCGAGAATCATTAAAAGCAAAAAAAATTCTACAATTAGATAAAAAGGAAAGAAGTAGTTAACATGAGTGCTGGTCCTTTAGAGGTGAGACTGGGAAATTGACTGTGAGAAACAAGGAAATAGTAAAGACTGAACAAGTATTTTGTATCCACCTTCACAGTTGAAAACAAAAAAAAGCAGGGGACAAAATTAAAGGAAGAAACTTCATAGAATGGAATCAAAGAAGTCCTTTTGTGAAGGAGCAGTTCATCTCGTGCCACTTCCCACTTTTACCCCAGATTTAAAACAATCATGACCACCAGAGAGAATGTACAAGGAAAACTAACGGGACTAGAAGGTTCTGAAGAAGGGACTAGGCCCGAAACGTCAGCTTTCCTGCTCCTCTGATGCTGCTTGGCCTTCTGTGTTCATCCAGCTCTACACCTTGTTATCTCAGATTCTCCAGCATCTGCAGTTCCTACTATCTCTGTAGGTGTAGGTATTTGGATTTCCAGAAAGTGCTCGATGAGGTGCAACATAAAGGTTACAACATAAAATAAGAGCTTCTGGGTCGAAAGTGATGTATTAGCACAGACTGAGCACTTGCTAACTAACAGGAAACTGAGAGTTGGGGTAAATAGGTCAATTTCAAATTGACTAAATATCTATCGGAGAGCTGCAAATAAGTGTTCTGGGGCCTCAACTATTTGATGACTTAATGAAGGGACAAATTGAAGTCAAATTTTCTGAAGATACAAAGGTAGGAAAGCAAGTTATGAGGAGAATACAAAGAGTCTGCAAAGTGATATAAATAGGTTATAAATAAATAAGTGAGTGGGCAGCAATGTGACAGGCGGAGAGCAGATTATTATTTCAATGATGAGAGCCTGCAGCATACTGCAGGACAGTGGAATCAATGTTTTATTGTACATAAATCACAAGGTGGTAACATACAGATAATGTAAATAATTAGGAAGGCAAATGGAACATTGGTCATTATTGCAAAGAGGATGTAGTATAAAAATAGGGATGTTTCACTATAACTGTACAAGAAGTTGGTGAGACAGCACCAAGAATGTTGTGTGCAGTTTTGCTCTCCTTAAGGAGGAATATATTTGCATTAGAATCAGTGCAGAGAAGCTTCACTAGGGTAATTCCTGGGACAGAGGACTTATGAGGTAAGATTGTATAGGTTGAGCATAAATTCATTGAGGTTTAGACAAATGGAATGTAATCTTATTGAAACATACAAGATTCAGAAGGGACTTCTCAGAGTAGATGCTCAGAAGATGAGGAGGCTCATGAGGTGTTTCAGAACTCTAATTCAATAATAATAAGCAGTCTCCATTTAAGATAGAGAGGTGGAGGAATTTCTTTTTTCCAAAGGGTCATTAATCTTGTGAATTCTCTTCCACAGAGAACAGTGAAGGCTGAATCATTGACTTTATTCAAAACTGAGATTGAATCTTTGATCTCCAAAATGAGTCGAGGGTAAAGTGTGGGGAGTGACCAGCAGGAATGTGACTGTAAAGACCATAATCAAATCAACCATGATCTGGTTCAATGTTGGGGTAGAGTTGATGGGCAAATAGCCTACTTTATTCTGAAGACTTATGATCTATTACAGTATTTAACAATGATTTATTTTGTTGTCAGTTCCCGGCTATGCGTAATTTTAAATATAATTTCATCTATGTAATTGGTCAGCGATTTATATTTCATTTGTGATATTGTCTTTAACACCAGTTACTCTATATATCAAAATAACGAAAGCAGTAAGGAACAATTACGTAAGTACTGATTATACATGTTAGCTATATAGACAGGACCAAGAGCTGAAATAATAGTTGTACGATACCTTCCATTTAAATGCTTAACAGTTAAGAGAAATATATACGGAGGACAACTTTCAAAATAAAGAACTCTGTTTCTTACCATTTATCTAAATGTACTTTATGTCTTGAGTCCTTTGCAATTTCCAAGTGATAAACCTACCTCTATTTTTGGCTTAATCCATTTCACAAGAGCACATTGCATGGGAGCAGCAATAGACCATATAGCCCGTCAAGCCTACTCTGCCATTCAATATGAATATAGGTGATCTTGAGCTTTGACAGTACGTACCTCCACATTTCTTCATGCCTTCTTGAACAAAAATAAGTTGTTATATAACAGTTATCCAAAGACTTATGCCCTCATTGATTGTGGACTGAGTAGGTTTGAGACTGGAAAATTGGGAACAGTTGACAATGAATTTGCTATAGAATTATCTAGTATTTAGTATGTATCTTTGAGTCAACAAAAGTAAACAAATCTATACAGGTTACTAATGAGAACTTTGCACTGATGGAGACTGGAGTCATTGGTGACTGTGTGGAGTTTGCACATTCTCCACATGTCTGTGTGGGTTTCTGCCGGGAGGTCCGATTTCCTCCCATAGTCCAAGGATGTACAGGGTTAGGTGAAATGACCATGCTAAATTGCAGTGTAGTGCCCATGGATGTGCAGGTTAGGTGGATTAGCCATGATAAATGTGGGGTCACAGTGATATGGGTGGGGGGGGAGGTTGCTGGATCTGGTGTAGATGTTCTTTGGAGGGTCAGTGCAGACTCGATGGGCCACTTGCTGCACTCTAGGGATTCTTTGAATCTTCTACAATTCTACTTTGTTATTGGGAATGATTATAAAAATCTATATATTTCACGAGGGTATGCAAGATTAGTAGATGCTTTCCCATACTATTAAAAATTTCATATCTCTGGAGATCTTGTCTTCCTCTCTGTGCTGACTACACAGCCTTTTTCCGTCTCCTCCATGAGACACACTAGCAGAATTGTCACTATATTTCACTTACTCCGGTCTCCTCCTGTCCAATCAAACTGACTTTACCATTACTTTTTTATTTATTCAATTATATCTTGGTAGCATCTGACAGTTTCTCCAGCCTCATTTTCCTCCTTTCCATTCTGGAGACAACTCCCTTTACATTCTAACATTAGCACCTGTTTTAACCTGTTTGAAATAGTTATAATACTACACAAACTCTTGATCCCAGTCATGTCTTTCCATAAGTTGATAAACTAAAGGAGAAGAATTATGCCATTTGGCCCATTGAGATTACTCTGCCATTTGATCGTGGCTGGTATGTTTCTCAACCCCATTCTCTTGCCTTTTTCCCGTAACCCTTGATCCCCTTGCTAATCAAGAACCTATTCGTCTCTGTCATAACTTGGTGTCTGTGGCACAGAATTTACAGTTTCACACATTCACCACTCTCTAGCTGAAGAAATTCCTCAGCATCTCAGTTCTAAAGAGTGGTGCCTTCACTCTGAAGATGTGAAAACATCTCCTGTACTTCCACTATATCCAGGCCTCTCAGTATTCTGTAAGGTTCAATGAGATGCCCCACCCCCACTGCCCTCCCATCTTTCTAAACTCCTTTGAGTACAGACCCAAAGTCCTCAACCGCTCCTCATGTGAGATGTCCTTCATCCCTGGGATCATTCTTGTAAACCTCCCCTGGACCCCCTCCAATGCCAGCGCATCCTTCCTTAGACATGGGGTCCAAAATTCTTCACAAAATTCCAAATGTGATCTGACCAGATACTTGTACAGCCTCAGTAGCACGTCCCTGCGCTTGTACTCTAGTCTTTGCCTTCCAACCTGCCAACTAAACCTGCTCTTAACTTTAAGACAATCCTAGATTAGGGCTCCTAAGTCCCTTTGTGCTCCAGATTTCCAAAGTCTTTCAAATGAATGATGTTGCAATAGAACCCAAAGGATTTCTATCCACTATTGTTAAAACAGTTTATTTTTGCCTAACTAGACTTGCCTTGACTATCTTTCTACACTAAATTGGTAATGGTTAGTGCCACTTCTTGCTTTTGCTCTGACCCTTTTTCTCAAGTTCCAAAAACCTTCCCTGTCTTATATAGTCCATTTCTGACCCTTCCACGTGTTCTTTATAGAACCTCTGCTAATAAGACTTCCACAGATTACAAATGTACTCTGTTCCAAGTGTACAGTAGCTCAACTATCTGCATAATTCTCTCACCTTACTTCCTAAAGCCTCCATCTCTATCATATCTGGTGTGTTTGCTCCTCTCTCACAAAGAATAAACTGCATGGCTCCTCCGTGCTCCTCTGTCATTCATTATAATCATAGCTGACCATTTGCCTCAGCTTTACTTGCCTGTCTGCTCTCATATATCTTGATTGCCTTAGACCAAATAAAAATGGGTGTCTGCACCTTAAATGTACTTAACAGTGAAGCATCCACAACCTTTTGCAATGAACAGTTTTAAAGATTTGGAAACTTTTGAATAAATATTCCCTCATTTCAGTCCTAAACAATAAATTGCCATATCCTGAGACTGTGTTCTAGATTCTACAGAGAATCAAGGGCTAAAATCCCTTTTTATTTTTTAAAAGGAGTATTGAAGATTCTGACAGGCAAGTTTCTGCCTCACATCAGCCTTTTTGATATAGAACATGCCTTCTTCTCTCAGATATTACCCAAGGTATGTGGATTTTCCAGTTTGAATATTTATTTATTTATTTATTTTGTATATACTGTTTAAAACAAAATTCCAAAAACACGCAGCCTGAGTTGTTTTATTCTGCTAGTATTCTTCACTGGTGGCAATCACTCCTTGTTCAATAACTGTTTCATAGGGACCAAGTGGCCATCAAACTATATCTGTTCACAGGATGTTTCTGCATAGGGTCCTCACCTACTTCGTCTTTAGTTCATTGTTGGAAGGTTCGCTGCCTGATGATCAGGGGAAGGAATTCTGACTGTCTCCATTCTCTCTACCCTAAAGGCAGTGAGACCTCTTCAATATCATCCAGGCTGAAATAAACTAGCTTTCTTTTCCAGCACAAACAAACTGTACATATCCAGAGGTCAAACCGTGGGCATTGGTGGCTATTGAAGATCCAGACCATCACCCTTCAGTTTCCCTTGATGTATGGTGCTATTTACTGCTGTATGTAAGCCTAACTGACATATGGATTTTACTCAAGATATAAAATAAGCAATGCGCCAGAGTAAACATAATGACACAAGCAGCTGCTTTAGTGTTAATAAGTCAAAAGAAAATCTTGCAATTTCACACCATTAACCATATTTATTTCTTTTACCAGTTTTAAAGTTACTTTCTCATGCTTTTTGCTTCAATGACCACAAATGATTTCCAACTGAAAGATAAATCCATGATTTTTTTCTTCCGGCTAGGCAATGACATTGTTTGATGAACTTGCAAGTAAGTTATCTCAACAAGCAGGAACTTTGTCCAGTCAAAACACCGAACTGCAGGCAGCACTGAGGAATGCAATACAGGTAAGACCTTTTAGTATTTAAGTTGTTCTTGTTACTCATCTTCATGTTATAATTACAGTTTCTTTAAGTGATACTAGTGATGTGAATTATCCACTGAATGATTGATTGAAAATTCAAATACATGCAAGTACAGAGCCATTAGTTTTTGCTTCTATTCCTTGTAAAATATTAAATCTGATCAATAACAAGTAAACTCGAAGATTACGTGTACAAGAAAAGCTTAGTAAAATGTAATCAACGTGGATTCAGATGAATGATTCTGACTGATTTAAGCAACTCCTTTGAGGAAGTGACATCTCTAATGAATTGTGAGGAGTCCTACAGTGATGCATACCTAGGCATTGGAAAGGCATTTGTAAAGTTTCAAAACTAATGCTATTTGTTAAACTTAACTGTGGGGATTCTGTATAAGTCCTTGGAATGGAAAAAGAGGCTGAAAGATGGAAAATGTGTACTTGTTATGGAAGTGTGGGTGAAGAAATTGATTGGGATGCCTCATGGACCAACACTGGCCTGATTATTGTTTCTAATTTGCATGAATTAATTGGACTGAGAAAATCAATCCAAAATAGTCAAATTTGAAGATTATATCAAACTATGGAAAGCAATGAAATTGCAGCAGGCAATTCAGAAATTGTGAAATGAGTTAGACAAAGTATGTGAATAGAATAATGGAAGACAATGCCTAATGCAGAAAGTAAGAATAAGTGTGGCATTTATTTCATGAGTGTCTTTGAAATTGCTGAAAACAGAGTTGCGGCTGACCAGCTGTATTGTATTTGAAATTTCATGTGCCAAATCAATTAAAAATTTAGTGTGATGTATACCCTGAAATGGAACTTCTTTTACCATGGCTCAGTACTCCACTTTTTATTTATAGACTTTATTTTCATTAATCCCCGCTCCCCCCACAATAAAATTGTGCTCATTTTTATTAGCTCTGTCAATGCTATAAGGCCTGTGGGGAAAAAAAATTGAAATTGAAAATATTGATTTGACTTTAGTACTTTCAAATCAGAATATTTTCAAACAAGGTTTGTGATGCCCTGTATGTTTTCATCTATAAGCTGCTAATATAATTTTGTTGCTGTCTGTTTCCAGACTCAGATCCAACTTTTGGAAGTTCTGATGAATATTGTGCAGCATATGTGCACTCTTGAGGAAGCTCTAACCTTGACAAGCATGCATTCATTATCTCTGGCTGTCTTTCATGTCCTGAAGAATACCTTTAGTCATTGCAAGGTGAAATACTTGAAATTATCTACAGCAATATTTTATTTTCTATTTGGATATTTCCCATTCAGTGTTTATAAGGATGAACTTTGGTACACTTGAACAAGTATGAGGAATATCATCCCTTTTAAGTGGAATTTGCTGTCTTTCTGATAGATGAATATGGGCAGGAAATTTTTTACTGAAAGCAAAATACTACAAATGGTGAAAAATTTGAATTGGAAAATACTAGATGAAATCAGTAACCTCCATTGAGACTGACTAGTTAGAAAAAAGAACTTGCATTTATGTAGTTACTCCATGCCATAGAGAAAATTTGGAGTTTTGTGAAGATTTCTGACTCGGTTTGTAGATAAGAGGTTGTAGACTTGCTCGCCAAGCCGGTGTGTTTAATTGTGGACATTTCATCACCCTGCTAGGTAACATCGTCAGTGCACCTCCGGTGAAGCGTTGGTGTTCTGTCCTGCTTGTTATTTATATGCCTCAGTTTACTGGGGTGGTTGGCATCACTTCTGGTTCTGTTTTTCAGTGGTTTGTATATCGAGTCCAATTCAATGTGTTTGTTGATGGAGTTCCGGTTGGAATGTCATTACATGGGCCAAACTGGAAGAAAACTGACAATAAGGATACATGAACACCAACTAGCCACCAAGAGACACGACCAATTCTCACTGGTCTCAATACGCATGAACAAAGAAGGACAAGAATTTGACTGGGACAACACATCCATAATAGCACAATCTAAACAGAGACGTGCCAGGGAATTCCTGGAGGCCTGGCATTCCAACTGGAACTCCATCAACAAACACATTGAACTGGACCCAATATACAATCGACTGAAAAACAGAACCGGAAGTAATACCAACCACCCCAGCAAACTGAGGCATATAAATAACAAGCGGGACAGAACACCAACGCTTCACTGGAGGCTCACTGATGATGTTACCTAGCAGGGTGTTGAAAATGTCTGCGACCCAACACACCGGCTTGGCGAGCAATTCTACAATCTGAAGTTTTGTCCCTGTTATGATGTAGATAACTGTGTCAGTCAGTCTCAGTAACAACATGAAGCTAAATGAGTAGATAATCTGTATCTGTGGTGTTTGTTGAGGCATAAATGTCAGATACTGGGAGAACTTGCTTTTCTTCAAGTAGTGCCATGGGATCATTCCTGTTGATGTGAGAAATCTGATAGGGTCACAATTTAACCGTTCATCCAAAAGATGACACTTTTTTTCTTTTTATGACACATTGATGCAGCCTTTCCACAGTGTCATTTTACAACATGTGCCCATGTTTCTGGAATCTCAATATTCTATCTTTGAGGCATAATTGTTAGCACTACAAAATACAACACTGACTACTAAACAAAGTAGCAGAAAGTTGTTAGTTTTGGCTCTTTTCTAGGACAGATTTATCCTCCTACGTGCTCAATCTCTCCCTGCTTACCCTTTTGTTATAGCATTGAATCTGGGTATTTCACTTGTGTATTCCCCACAAAGTACTACTGGAGCTTTTTTTTTTAAACATTACCCACCTCTTCCCTTTAACTCATTCCCAGTGCTGGTACCCTTGTGGTCCACGCTAGCAAATAGTTTAGTCAACCTTTCTGTCTAGCTACTTTTTCCCTCCCTTTAAAATTGCCATCTTCACCAGCTCTTTAAAGAAACATTGACTCAAATAGAAATGTAGTATTGTGATTCTGGTGCTTTTTTTTTTAAGGACATTAGAGGTTCTTTAAAAATTCAAGTTAGTTTCTTATTCTCTTGCTGTCACTATCTTTCTTTTCTGTTTTGTTTTTCTCTCCTCATCTATAATTATTTCTCGGGAGAGTAGAAGGGCAGGAACTGATTCGAAGAGACAGCACAGAATAGATCTTCTATAAAAGCTGGTATTTGCACTGTTTATAATATGTTTTTGTTTCAATTATTCAGCACAATCTGTTTAGGCTAGCCAATATCTGTACATTTTTTGAAATTAAATTGTATCCGAAACTGTAGATGGTACTTAATGAAGATGATGATGATCTCCTCTGCAGGCTTGAGAGCTGATAAGAGCTACATCTCATCTCCCGGGGAATTAAGTGCCAACATGGCACATAACTAGGCAATGGCAGGATTTTCCCAGAACTGAAATTTCTGGGGTTCCCGTCCACTGAGATCTGCTGGCAAGTCAGAAGCTAGCAGCTCTTCATCACTTGATAGCAGGGAAGCAGTGGATGCAGTCACGATTACAACCATCAGAGACTTAAAATCACTCTTGGACCCAGGCACTGGTGGATGAATTGCAAGGGGGATTGAGGGGTAAGGAGCAATGGGGAGGATATTAAAGCAGTAGAGCAGGAGTGTGATTCTCAGTACCAACCCATCATGAAACTTTGAATTAGGGACCCTGCCCTGGAACCCTGCAGGAAACCCTAACAAAATTTACTTTTTGGGCTTCCCGTGTGTTGAGTACCCTGCCTGCTGCTGTGTTAATATCAACAGTGGCAGGATGAGACCCTTAAGTGGGTGATCATGTTCCCTTCAGGACCTCAATTGGGATGGCAAAGCTCTCCATGGGTCTTAATCTGGACAGAGGTTGGGGAAGTGGCAGAATCCTCACTTGCCACCCTCCCACCAAACCTGCCACTGGAGGGCATTAAATTTCACTGGGTTTCTACTTCAGGCGAAGTACTCAAGTGTAAAAAACCAAATTCTGAAATATTTGTGTGAATTCACACAAATGACTTGTCATGACATTAATAAACTGTCTGTCTTGTACGTGATTGCTCTTGCTGACAGCTCTGCTTTTTATTTGTATTTAGGACAGTGAGACTTTGTACCGTAGTCACTTGCACTTGGTTGCAGACCTGTTGCAGTTTTTATTTAAGGAAGCATATTCACTTCAGAAGGGGTTCATGGAACTTTTGGATCGGATAGTTTTGGAATCAACAGGTGCTTCTGGTGACGATATTGCATGCATGGTGGTAGGTACGTTTGGAGTGTTCTATTTAATTTTTTTGTCTGCTATTTCTGGAAGTTATCCATACCTTTAAAAGAATATAAATGTTTATTTAAACTCATCTGACTTTGTCTGTAGGTTCAGTAACACTTTCTTAAAAATGATGGACATTAAAAGTATTTAATATTTTCCCTTGGTTTCTGGTGATCTGTCAATTTGCAAATAAGTGTTACTTTATTCCACAGTGGTTGAGTATATGATAGACCTGAATGACGATGGACTGGGTTTTATTGTGAATATAATGGTGAGGCTTATGATGTCGCCATTAATTATGCAAATAAATAGCCAGCAAATTGTGGTGAGCACATAAACACAGCTAAACATAACTATCCAAAGTTTGCGCTGAGATGCTCTGCCCCTTCATCACCATGCAAAAGTGACATCTCACATCTGGCTCTCCATTCAAATGCATTGATTATCATGAGATTACTATACTGACATTGTAGGTGGAGAATAAAGTTGTCACAAATATTAATTTATCTGTTGCATTTTGAGCACCCTTTTGATGACTTGAAAGTATTAGTTACCAAAATTTGCATGTATGGAGTGAGCTGCCAGAGGAGTTGATGGAGGCTGATACATTGCAATATTTAAAAGACATTTAAAAGATTTATGTATAGGAAGGGTTTAGAGGGTTATGGGCCAAATGCTGGCAAATGGGACTAAATTAATTTACGATATAAGGTCGGCCTGGACGAGTTGGACTGAAGGGTTTGTTTCTGTGCTGTATGTCTGTATGACTCTATAAAAGCAGTCTTTTTGGGAGTAAAAATGAATGTTTACAAGTATGGTGTGGCATTCCATGAGCTTTCCATTATTGTTGCTTTAAAAAAGGTACTTTAAAACTTTTTTTTGTCTCTTTTATCTCCCTCTCGCTTAATCCAATTTTTCTTTCTCTTTGTTTCATTTTCTGTACCCGTTGGGACATTGGATTTACTATTCTAATTTGTGCTTCCCAGTTCAGACTCTGTACTACTCATCAATCACTTTGAAGAATTGTTAATTAAGGAGGTACACATCTGCCAGATCCCCTGTAGTGGGTATTTAACAGCAAGCTACTGTTCAAAAGCTTACTTAAAATTTGTAGGCATGTATTGGCATCATTTGTTCACCATTCACAACAAAACCCCATTCAATGTTTCTTATCCAAGGTTCTTTAGTACTTTAGAAACCATAACCTAACGAACTGTGAAATACAATGTTTTTGTAACACTTAATTTTCAATTATAAACATTCTCGATAAAATGGCAAGTTGACTTGTTTGAATATAAATCCAATTCATTTCATTGTGATGGTGAGCTTTTTCTGTCATTAATCCTATATCACTTTAGTCTTTACATCAAAATCAATTTCTATTCAACCTGCACCTTTTCATTTTGCCTCTTGCTGTGTTAGTTATTTGAAGGATGAAATTGCTCCTTATTCCAAGCAGAAGTTGTGAATAAATAGAATAGATACATTAAGGAGGATTTGTGCATCCAGGCCTTCTATAATGATTTAAATTTTAATACCATCAAATATTGTTTTTTTTCTGATGTATGGTATTCTGTCATTGTTACCTATAAATGACCAACTGAAATACAATTTATTCACTGAAGTATACATTTTGTGGCACTCATTGCATGGATAGATAAGAAGCCAATGACTGCAATCTTCAAGTTTTAAAAAGATACAATAGTTTGTTTTGTTTTGTCTGTCCCAGCTTTTTGAAAAGATAACTCAGTTACTCCCAGTTCCGTGCCTTTTGCTTATAACCCTGCAGTTATTTTATCTTCATGTGCTTATCCAATTATCATTTGAAAGATCCAAGTCAATCTGCCTCCACCTCATTCTCCGGTAACACATTCCACATAACAGCCACTTAAGTTATAAAAAACACTCTTTCCAGTGTTGCGTTTCGTTTGTTTGCTATTCGTGATAAATTGGTGTCCTTTGGTTCATAACTCTTCTGTCAGTGACAATAGTGTCTCTCTATCTGGGTCACTCTTGATTTTGATGACTTCTATCAAACCTCCTGATATCATCTAATGAGGTCAATGCCAGCTTCTTCAATCTATCCATGTAATTGAATCCCTTATCCGTACAGCTGTTTTCATATGTTTTCTCCACCCTCTCCAGTGCCTTCATGACCTTTCTAAAGAGTAGAGCCCAGATTGCTTTTTTAATATAGTTATATTATAAATTTGCCTTTGTGCTTTGTTCTTTGTTTCTAAAGCCCAGCATCCAATATGCCTTTTTACCTTGTCATCTGTAAAATTTTGTCCATCTAATCAAAATACATCACATCACGGTTCTCTGCATGAAATTTTATCTGCCACCGATTTTTAAAATGCTGTTTCTGAGAAATTGGTTTCACTTGACTCATTAAGATGATGATAATGCTTCTTGAATATTGACAATATTTGAAATAAATATTTATCATCATTTGTAGTTTTGGCATTATGGTATACTTACTTATTTCTAATTTTATCCCATTTTCCAGTAGTTCACAATGTTTTGAAGATTTGTTCAGTCATTTCCAAAATGGATCATGCTCTACATGCTAACACATGGAAGTTCCTTATTAAGTAAGTACAAACTGCATTGGTAAAACATTTTCTTTGTCACCCAATGCCCCCTGGTTTGTTTTGCAGAAGACCAGCGCTGTTGTTTTAGGATAGTTTACAAAAATAGTTCTTGCACCACCCAATTCTAAGGATATTTCTTCATGAAACAGACATTACTGTACGAATGATTCTTATCTGTTAATTGCTGGCCACCTCTCACCATACGTAATGAAAGGGGAACATGCAGAATGAACTATAGCAGAGCATACATGTGTCTTTGATTTAAAATTGAACTGCTTTTTCATTCAGTTGGCTGGAGAAAGGTAAGCATAGTTATATATGATTTTTATAACTGCTTGACATTCTGTTTCAGAATAAGTGTGAAGCACCGGGCATTAATCGAGACAAAGCTGCCACATGATGAGCTTGTTACTGGTCTCTGTGAGGACATTCTCTATTCTTTCAGTTCATGTATGCAGTTAGCTGAACAAATTCACCAGTCTACAGGAATGGTAATTATTGGTTCTTGGTTTTAAGTGTGAATCTTATTTTATGTATGACATCTTTCAGTTAATAAACATTAGCTGAGCTTAGTTACCATTCTCAGAAACATTATCAGCTCCAAAAGTGTTTCTCAGTTAGCCTTTCCTAAAGTAACACAGCTGAGCATTTCTGTTATGCAGACAGAATTGAGGACATAGAGATAGGGAAATATAAGGAGTTTTATCAATTGTTATTTAACCCACCAGGTACAGTAACTCTTAAGCCACTGATAGCCCTGACTTTGACAAATTATGTTTAGAAAGCAATATTGCTCTCACTAGAGTAAAACCAATTATTTCAGGGGCAGGTTTTCCAACATTTGCTCCAATGTGAGCAACAGTATCATTGCCAGCAAATGTAAATAATTGATATTGGTGGCAATAATGCATTTTATCTTCAAGCATGATTGAACACTCAGGAACTGCAACTCTTTCAAAGAAGGTGTTTTACTAGTCCAGTTGTATGTATTGAATGAAGACGTGTTACTCAGGCTTGTAGAAAAAGAGGAAAAGCAAGTTGTAGCAAATGAGAGACGTGTGCTAGACTTAAAATAAACAAAAGAATCTTTCTTGAAACTAGTCATGTCACACCAATATGTTAGATTTTAATAAATAGTTTGGTGGAACAAGGAAATCATTTGTCAACTTTATTTTGGGATGGAAATGAGATTTCTCTTGCCATCAACATTCACCATCTCTCTCTCTTGCGTATGCTCGCTCTCGCTCTCTGTTTACCCCCCCGACAAAAACGAACCCTAGCCATTGGCTTATCCAAACAATATGAAAGAACATGTCTTTGGAAATAAGGGCTCTGAACATAAATTCTATTTTAGTTCCTCTCCACCACCTCCAAATTTTAAAAAAATTGAAGGCTATAAGCACCAACAGCCTGTGATAAATCACTCAAATGGTCATTCTTCATATGTGTGCTTAAATGCTTAAAATGTTGCGAGCCAATAGGCAATTTGTCCATAAGAGCAATACTGCAACCAAGCTGATCTTGCCTATATATGCAGTTTCCAAGAGGTGTGTTAGATTGTGATCAGCAGTAGGAAACATTTCTCTCTCATCCTATCCTACCAATGATTTTTTTAATTCTTCAATTAATTTTCCAAATACTAACATACTTATTTAAAATTTACTATTTTTACCACCAAATTTAGCCAACAATCTGAAATTCCTTTTTTTTTTAGATACACCAAGAAATTTGTTTGTACTTCCTAAATATAGCAACATCTCCTTTTTGTTCCACGTGCTCCTTATATATTCACTATTTGTTTATATTGACTCATTTTGCTGTCATTTCTTACTAACTAGTTCCTAATGTCTTTAAACAGAAGAATGTTGAAACCCTTCGGCATTTTAGACATAGTTATGGAAGTGCTTTAACTGCTTGTTTTTGTAAATTTTTGCTGTGGTATGAAATAACTTAAATTCAAACCTTTGTAAGAGTTATAATTTCCACATGAACTTTCATGAGTTAATGAAAAAGAACTGAGGTTTATGCCTTACTAAACATCTGCACTTCATTTAGGGCAATGCAAATACAACTGATTGCAAACTTTTCCAGAAGACCATGAAGCTGTGCCGTTTTTTTGCCAACACGTTGGTGCATTATGTCAAGGTAGTACAAGCTATTATCAAGTATTGATTTTTAAATTATTTTAGGAAAAGCAGGATGGTCAGGAGCAATTTATATCCCTTGAAAATTGATAACGTGATATTTCTAAATTAAAATAACAAAATGGTGGACATGAATGATCACTTTGTGTTTACAATAGGGAAACAGATAATATATATAAATTATCAAGGAAATGAATTTTGAATTTGAAATTGGGATTCATAAAATTAATGCAAGGCAAGTAACTGTAATGAAGAAAATTGTGACACTGAACTATGATAAATCTCACAGACAAGGTGGCTTCTGTTCAAAGGTTTTAGCAGAAAGTGATATGAATATTGTAGATTCCTGAATGATGATTTTTCAAACATCTTCTCTATTTGGGAGTATTCCTTTAGATTCCAAACTTGTACATGTCACTCTGCTACTTGGGGAACTGTAGACTGGCTAACTTACTGTCTGTTGTTGAGTAATTATGAGAGTTTATAAGTAAGGATAGAGCAACTGAAACCATGATAATTTTCAACTGGTCAGAGAAAAACTAGTATAGATTTGTAATGGTAAGTCATTCTTGACAAAGCTAATTCAGTTTTTTGAATAGATCATGAAAGCATTGGACAGGGGATTGTCTGTGTACGTTCATTATGTACACTTCCAGAGACGGCTGAAAGCACATAATGAATCCAATGGGAGGCACATTTCTAGAGTTAATGTTAGGAACAAACCTGGATAATTTCCCAATGTAGCACAAGAAAGGGATAAAGTTACAACACAAGTAAAAATTCCAAGTTGGATGAAGTCACACTGGACAAAGCTGAGCGATAATCTGGCAAAGGTGGACTGGAAGAGCTACTTAAAATATGTGGGAGGTTTTCAAAGTAGGATTTGATGGAGACAGTATAAACAGTCCCTACAAAAAGAATGGTACTGCCAAATCTAGAACCCACTGTTATCCAGAAGCAGAGATAACAAGGTGTAGAGCTGGATGAACACAGCAGGCCAAGCAGCATCAGAGGAGCAGGAAGGCTGACGTTTCGGGCCTAGACCCTTCTTCAGAGAATGCATGTCCAGAAGCATTCGGGTTGAGGTAAAGCAGAAAAATAGAGCTATGACAATCTGAACAAAGTAAATGACTTAAGAAGCATAGAAGAGTATAGAAGGTACAGGGATGAAGTGGGATGAAGGAAAACCGAGGGTATGAGAAAAAATTGATTAGTAAATTTAAGGAAAATCTGAAGATGTTTTATTGGTTCATTAGAGCAAGAGGACGAATGAGGAAAGTGCTGAGCTCATTAGAAATTTAT
Organism: Rhincodon typus; assembly: GCF_021869965.1. Taxonomy (NCBI): domain Eukaryota; kingdom Metazoa; phylum Chordata; class Chondrichthyes; order Orectolobiformes; family Rhincodontidae; genus Rhincodon; species Rhincodon typus. The sequence continues at coordinate 28,661,545 of NC_063341.1, read as the reverse complement.
ATGATATTCTGAGTGGATACAGATGATGTGGGTGGAGTTCATAATGAGTATTTTGTCTCCACAAAGGAGGGGGACGATGCAGACATTCTAGATCAAGAGGAGGAATGTGGTCTATGAGATAAAATAAGCATAATCAGAAGAAAAGTACTGAAGGGACTTACTTCCTTTGGTGGATAAATTACCAGGGACAGATGAATTATATCCTAGGGTGTTATAGGAAATAGCGATGCTGTCAGGATCGCTTTCTAATCCTGACTAGTTATCAGCAAGGTACCAGAGGATTGGAGGTCTGCGAATAATTGACCATTATTTAAAAAGGGGGTGAGGGATAGGCCAGTTTTTTTTTGACTTGTCAGTCTGACTTCAATGGTGCTTAAATTACTAGAATCAAAACACAGGGAGGATTAAGTTGGAAATGCATGGATTAATCATGGATAATTAGTATTATTTTGTTTATGGAGGGCTGTGTCTTTCTAAATGGATTTAATTTTTTGAGAAAGTAATCAGAATTGTTGAGAGTGGTGCATTGCACGTTCTCTACATGGACTTTCACTAACTCCCACGTGGCAGACTGGTCAAAAAAACTTAAAGCCTGTGTGATACAGGGGAATGTGGTGAGTTGGATCCCACATTAGCTCAGTGACAGGAAACAAAGGCTAAAAGTCAACAGATGTTTTTATGAATGGAACGTGGTTTTCATTGCTGTTCCTCATGAGTCTGTGTTGAGTCCTTTGCTGATCGAGGTATATGTTAATAATTTAGACTTAAATGTAGGAGACACGTTTGGGAAATTTGCAGACAACAAAAAAATTGGCCTGATACTTGATAGAGAAGAGGATGGCTGTCGATTGGAGGATGATGTCAATAGTTTGGTTGCATGGATAGAAAAGTGACAAATGGAATTCGTTACAGAGAAGTGCAAAGTTATGCATTTGGGAAGGAAATCAATGCAAGGGAATACACAGTAAACATGTGGATATTGCGAAGATTGGTGTAGTAAAGGTTCTGGCATTGTGTGCTTATATGTCCCTGACGAAGACAGAATGGATGGATGGATGGATAAGGTGGTAAAAGAAAGTACATAGGTGGCTTCCCACCATTGGATGAGGTATTGTATAGAATCCTCATGATCAACTTCCTTAACAAATTTTTTCATTGCCTGCAGATTTCCCAATCATACCTTTCTGACCCGTCTGCCGTGCAAGAGTTTGAAAATCTAAAATCCATGCAACATCCACTCCACTACTCTCGTCAATTCTCATTACTTCCTCAAAAAGTTAAAGATATGACCTTCCCTTTTTAAAAAAAAAAGCAAAACTATGACTACCCATAAGCAAAAAGGTCAGTTATCAGGGGCTCCACTTTAAAGTGATTGTAAGAAGGTTTAAGGGGGAGATGAGGAAAACTTTTTCACCCAGAGGGTGATGGGTGTGTGGAATTTGCTCCCCAGTTTGGTGTTGAAGTGGAAACCCTTAAAAGGAACCTGGATCTGCTCTGAAATGCTTCCATTTTTCCATGCACTCAACCAAATTGTTGACACAATCCTGTAATTGACAACCATTCTCTTCATATCAAGGATTCAGACTATATGCTGGAAAGTGGGATTAGAATGGGCAACTGATTTTTTCAGCCAGCACAGATATGATGTGCTGAATGACCTTTATCTCTGCTATAAAATTTTTGTAGTTCCAGTTATTTTGTAAAGTCCCGTATAAAAGAATGTTAACAATGAGTTGCAACATGGATTTGAAGCTAGATTATTGACCTTGTTTAGGAAATGATCTGTGCCACAGGAGAGAGATACTCTAATTGTTGCAATTGCTACCTTCCCACAAAAAACTGTGAGGAACTTCAACTATTCACTTTATTCATTAAAGATTTGTGTAATTGGATAGAAAAATACTTATCCAAGTGTAAGCCATTGTAAACAGTGTAGATGAAAACATAATTACAAAGATGTTATTAGATTAGGTGAGTGGGTAAAGTTATGGCAAATAAATTTCCATATTAGTAAATGTGACCTACAAAGGATGGTATATATAATTGCTAAAAAGTGAAAAAGTAGAAGCAGTAGAGATCCAAGAAACTTGAGTGTCCATGTAAGTAAATCATTAAAATGTCATGGTTTGGTACAGAAAATAACCAAAAAAAGCTCATTATGCTTGAATTTGAAGGGCTGAAGTAAAGTTATATAATGATACTGAAGTTGGCTATTCAGCCACTTGTGCCTAGTTGGATCTTTTGAAAGAAGTATTCAATTGCCCTCACTGACCCTACATGCATTAAATAAATTAAAGTTGTATATTCAAACGGTAAAACGTCACAAAGTGCAAGCAAGAGAGTTAATGATCTCATAAGTCTGAAACTACTCGTACATCACATTCCTATATGAAAATCTTAGTAATTATTCATGAACTGTCCCAATTGCAGCCATTGAAAGTGTCGTATTTTATGTAACTCAATAGAATGGGCCAAACAGAATAAGTAGAAATGTTGGAGGGAGGATTACAGTTCATAATATTTCAAATCCAACTCGCCTCTCATTTATGAAAGAAATAATTAGGAGGAGAAATTATGCCAGTTATTCAAATCCCTGGTTAGTCAGCATGGCACCACACCTTTAGTGGAATACATTGGTCTTGGAAGTAGTGCAGTACAATTTTACCAGAATGATGCTTAGACTCTAAGGTTTAAATTGACGGGAGCTTTAACAAACCAGAGTTGTATTGCTGGAATTTGGAAGGTTTAAGTAGTGCCTGGGGAACAGATGGTGTAGAAGAGGGGAAACCGTTCTGTCTGGTTGGAGAATATAGGCCTAGGTGGCATTGTCTAAAAATTAGAGCCAGGCATTTCAGGAATGAATTTTGGAAAGCAGTATTGTTGAAGGAAATGGGAAGAAAGCAGGTAGTTTCAGTTAGGTCACAGATCGACCATGATGTCATTGAACAGCAGAACAGACTTGGGTTAAACAGCTTATTCCTGTTCTGTGTGCTTTATGATCTTATATGTATATTACACCAGTGAATGCCACACTGAAATATAGAATTTTAGTAAAAGTCTTAATGCTCACTATTTTCCTTTTGTTTAGAGCTATAATGTTAAGTTTAATTCTTGTAATCATTTCAGACATTAGTACTATTTTTAGATTGATTATTTGAAAGGAAGAATCTGAGTGTTATAACTTTGCACAGATCATTCGGTCCTACTGCTCAAAATTACACATATTATAATTTCTACTTGCTACATTAATAATTAGAGGCAAAGTATTGTTCTGTTGCGCACTGGCTCAGTACTGCATAGTAAGAATGGATATCTTTATTAGTATCATGAGAAAGAAGTGGTAGACTACATATTTTGGATAAATTATCCTCCAATGCACCAATATCTATCTAAGGAAGCTCTAAATTTTGAAAGGTATGTTTGCCATTAACTATTATTTACAGTAGAAATAAAAGTGCCATGAGTTTTAATAATCTGTTTTTGAATGAATTAAATGCATTTGAGGTTTTCAGATGATGGTTTCTATTGAATTAAAGTTAACTGGCATTTTCATGTATAATCTGATGATAGCATCAACCTAAGTTCAGTTTCTGTTTCTCACTCTCTCAATTTAAGGAGTTCGTTGACTTCCTTTCAAGGTCTTGTCATCGACTGCACCATTTTTACCTTCAGATGTACAGGTAAGGCTGCACACATCAGTATTTGATCACTGATCTGTGGAGTAAATTTAGAGTATTGATAAGGCACAGCCTGATTGAATGTCAGAGGTTTAAAATCTGGTGGGTAATATTCCATTTGGATGCGTTGTTTCTTCCCCTCAGTTTTCCCCTTTTTCCTGTTGTTGCTGACCTATGTTGGAATGTGACTCGAGGAATGCTATTTTTCACTATTTGTTCAAGGGATGTGAATATTACTGAAGAAGGTTAGGCAGCATTAGTAGGGAGAAAAACAGGATTGATGGCCCAGATCTCCTGGTTTCTGACTGGTCAAACAGTCACTTGCAGATAGCAATGGGATCTCTTAGAAGTTCTGATACTGTGACTATGTGGTAATTGTCCAAGATGTTTAAACCTATCGTGAGCAATTGCCCTACTTGTAGAATCCTCTGAAAAAGTTGCTAACTTTGAGGTAGAGTTGGAGACTTCAGAGGGTTCGACTCTGTTACTTAAGTGGTTGCCCAGGAAAGGTTGGATGATTAAAACCTGCTCCTGACTTCTGGGTAATTCTAACATGGATCACCTCAACTCTCCACTGGACTCCTGAATCATTCCCAGTGACCCTCCAACACCCCCACCTGATCTCGCCTCCCAGTTTCCACATTGCAATCCACTCCATTCCCTTACCCACGTATTCCTATTCTACACCCACATCTACCTGCCACCTGCCCTCTAATCCATCTACAGTCTTACTCTTTTAACCATCTGCTACCCAACTTCTTCTCCGGCTTAGGTTACACACTTATCTTCTCTCAGTAACTTTTCAAAGAGGCTTTGGGACCTTTAAGATTTGATTACTTACTGGAATGTGGCAGTGCATGCGTAAAGGAAAAAAAGGGCGTATCTTCTTCAAAGATTCTTCGTGCATGGTTTCCTATCTAAGTTGAGATGTATTGTGAACTGGAAATCTGGCCTGGAAAATCATGGGAAGTTAAGTTGGTAAATTTTTGTTTGATGTGTATTGGAAATGGAGATTCCAACCAAGATTGTAAAATATGGGCCAATGTTTCAGATTGATGAGTTTTAATCAGTTTTTCAATAATATTCATGGGAATGGGTGTAATAAAAATTGGTAGAAATGTGATCACTTTTGCATATAGTGGAAAATTCTAACTTTTTGTTATAATTCTTTGTGCAGTAAATTTCCTCCTAGTTTGTATGCACCGGTTTTGTCTGATGGACTATATGATCAAATTGCTTCCATTGTCCCAGTTGCTTTGGATGCCCTTGTCTCTCAGCTGCTGTCCTTCAGGCCTTTTGTGGAGACAGTCTTACAAGTCAACCCAGGTGAGTTCATGGTAGAATAACATTGATCTAATCTCCTTAAAATAACTACCTGCATGAAGTTAAATCCTTTTGCAGTTTGAAGGAACAGAATACAGTTCCTGACAAAATTGCTTTAGAGAAACATTAATGAATATCATGGGCTTGCGTGGTTACTTGGTCTGTGATGATGAAATGTGAGAGAAGTAACATTCAGATTAGTGCAATGAATTTGGTATAAAATCATAACTATGCTAGTGGTACATAGCAAAGAAAATTCTCTATCATAATTACATTCGCAAACAGCTGATGGCTCTTGATGGCATTTCCTGCCTGATATAATTTCCTGTGCTAGTAAGTATAGCCTTATCTGTGTATAGTTTTACTTGCAGCAGTTGGGCTTGAATCTGGTCCATTATTCCACTAACTAAATAGGTTGCTTTTAAATGATTTGAACAAATTAAGGGAGAAGAATTAATTTGCATGGTATCGCATCACAGGATGCTCGATAGACTTCCAAGAATTTCTAGAACAGGCACTGCAGCAGGCTTGCATCTGAGCAGCCGATTTGGCTTTCTTTGCTGATATCAGAGAACCACTCAAATAATGGCCAACACACTGCCTACCCTTAAGAAAACAACATAGTCTGCAGCACTATGTGAACCAGTTTCTTCCCATAACTATGTGAAAGATAGCATGGTAGTGAGCAGTTCGGCATTGTAATTCGTCAATTCTCATTTCTTTGGCTGCAGTCTATAAGTTAGAAAATAAAGAGAAAAATATTGACTTTGATGACTACCTCATTTCTTCAGAAATTTTGTACCTTTTAAAATGATTTTGGGGATTAGGATGATGCAAAGAGAGAAAGAATGAATATCCTGTTTCTGTCTTCTGATTCTAGTTTGCTTGAAGCCACCTCTTAAAGCAAGTAGTCAAAACCCTAGATTGTTGTGCAACAAGTGTACACTTTAAATGGCATTTAATAGTGGTTATCAATCAAAATAGAGCAACTATTTTAATTGTTGTACTTGTCAATTTGAATTTTGGTGTGACACATTTTTAATAACTCTTCTGCGGATTATTGTAATGAAATGCTTGATTCGGCCAAACTGTGACCTTTATGACAGAATTTTGCCAATATCTTTTCTCATTCTTCTTAAGATATCAGTTTGGAGCTGGCCCTTCCACAGTGTTTATTGCTAATTAATATAATAGGCAAACTTTCATCGGAGTCTTGCGAGATTCAGAGCCTTTGGTGTTCTGGCAGCCAGATTTCAGAGGAAAAGCCAAGGTGAGGGCAACTACTGCATGGATATTATCAAACAGAACCAGACTTAGTTGTTTAGTTACAGTAGAAAATACAGATGATAATTTAATAAACTTCATAACGGTAACCTGTTGTACACATGTTTATGCTGTAAGTCTTACATAATCCTGTCTCAGCCCACATATTTTCATTCATGAATTAAGTTTCAGCAGCCTAGTGGATCAATACACAATATGGTGTGGAACTGAACAATGTATGAATTGCTAGTTATTGTATCTGCTAATCTCCCCTCCCCAACCTCCTGGGTAATTCAAAAATGGTGTGGGACTTGAAAATATTCCTTGTAGTTGCAAGGAAAAAGTTCCTGTTTATGAATGTGTCACTTCTAATAAGTGTGAATGAGTCTTTTTTATGAGCTGAACTGATTATTTCATTCTTCATGTATTCCAAAGTCAGAATTGTTCAGTAAGCGTTGCCCAATCATGGAATCATGTCTAAGAGTAGATATTTTGGATTTTGCGAACATAGGTTGATTGAGAATGGTCTGTACTGTACCTCTTGTGAACAGTTGAAGGAAACATGTTTGATTAGTCAATATAGTGCGGATTTGTTGGGACATATAGCTTGTATAGCTAGTATCGCACCAGCGCTGAAATTGTACAGGACATTGCTCAATTGTGTTGTAGGCAGAAAGTTTTCATTTCTGGTTATGGTAGGATCCTGAGAGGGGAACTTACTAATGCTAGCACCAATACTTCCTTTTGTATGCATACGCCTGCTCACTATGCTGTTTGAACTGTTGCTCATGATGAAGGTTGCTGCCATCTTCCTATTTTAAGTGTAGGAAACTATAGGGTCTGCTTGGTCTAACATGGTAGAGAAAACCGCTTCCACGTCAAATTAGATTGGAGTTAACAAAATTTCATTTTTTACAAGTTAGCAACTAGTTACAGGTCACATTGAAATTATGGATATTGTTACAGAGACTTTGAACAGGACCAGATATTCGGATTCAATGCTTTGAGATTCTATTCTGTACTTCCCACTACAATTGCTACAAGTCGACATGACATTGTCACAATGGATGGCACCTATGGCACTTCTTTGCATCAACACTTTCACACCCATATTGAGCAGCTCCTAGTTTATAGATCTTACGCCAAGACTCGCAAGATTTTGTGCTGGAAATTCCCAGTTCTCTTTCTGTATTTGATTTTGTACTTCTTGTCATCTGTAATAGAATAGCAAACATTGTTGTTCAGTTTATCTCCTTGTCTTGGCTTTTTTCATTCACTCCCAGGATGTGGGCATCGCTAGCAAGGCCAGCATTTTATTGCATCCCCAGTTGCTCTTGAGAAGTTGCACTGCCTTCTTGAATTGCTGCAGTCCATTTGGTGTAGGTGCACCTACAATGCCATTAAGGAGGGAGTTGCAATATTTTGACTCCGGGAAACTGAAGGAACAGTAATATGTTTCAAGATGATGAGTGACTTGAAGGGGAACTTGCAGTAGGTGATATTCCCATGTATCTGCTGACCTTGGCCTTCTAGACGGCAGTGGTGGTGAGTTCGGAAGATGCTGTCTAAGGAGTTGGATGAATTTCTGCAATGCGTCTTTTGGATGTTGCACACAGCTGCACCTGAGCATTGGTGGTGGAGGGAATGAATGGCACCGCATCCATAAACAACCAGGCAGACTGCTTGTCCTGGGTAGTGTGAAGCTTGTTGAGTTTCTGGAGCTGCACTCAACCAGGCAAGTGGAGAGTATTCCACCACACTCCTGATTTGTACCTTGTAGATGGTGAACAGGCTTTGGGGAGTCAGGAGACAATGGCCTAGTGGTATTATCGCTAGATTATTAATCCAGAGATCCGGGTAATGTTTTGGGGATCCAATTTCGAATCTCATAATGACAGGTGGTAGAATTTGAATTTTAAAAATCTGGAATTAAGAGTCTAGCGATGACCATGTTGATTATTGGAGGAAAAAAACCCATCTGGTTCACTAATGTCCTTTAGGGTATGAAACTGCCTTCTTTACCTGATCTGGCCTACATGTAATTCCAGACCTATGGCAATGTGGTTGACTCTGAACTGTCCTGTAGATAATTAGGGATGGGCAATAAATGCTCATTCAGCTGGTGATGTCCTCATCCTATGAACGATTTTTTAAAAAGGTGAGTTATTCACTGCCAGACTCCTAGACTCTGACCTGCTGTTGTAGCCACAGACTGATCCAGTTCAGTTTCTGGTAACCCTCAGGATGTTGAATTCCTCCTCTATCAATGTCAAGGGGTGACGGTTAGATTCTCTCTTGCTGGAAATGGTCATTGCCTGGCACTTGTGTGGTGTGAATATTAATTGCCAACTATCAGCCCAAGCCTGAATATTACCAGGTCATATTGCATTTTAGCTTCAATATGTCATGAAGGCTGCAATAGCATTGTCATCAGTGAACATCCCCATTCTGATAATGAGCAGCTAAAGATGGTTGGACCTGGAATATTCTCTGAGGAACTTCTGGAACTGTGATGATTGACTCCAGCCTCAATTATCTTCCTTTGTGCCAGGTATGATTCCAACTGATGGAGAGTTTTCCCTGATTTTCATTGACCACGGTTTTGCTATGGCTTCTCGATACCACACTCAGTTAATTGTGGCTTTGATGTCAAGTGCCATCATTATCGTCTCATCTCTGGAATTCAGCTCTTTTGTCTATGTTTGGACCAAGGCTGTAAAGAGGTCAGGGGCTGACTTGCAGGACTGAGCCTCAGTGAGTGAGCAGCTGGGTCTGTACTCATTGGAATGTAGAAGAATGAGAGGTAACCTTATTGAAACATAGAAGATTCTTAGGGGACTAGTGTAATGGCAGAAAGGTTGTTTCCCCTTGTGAGAGAATGTAGGACAAGAAGGTGTAATCTCAGAATAAGGGTTTGCAAATTTAAGATGGATGAGAAAGAATTTCTTCTTTGATGGTATGAATCTGTGGAATTCTTTACCACAGAGGGCTGACAAGACTGATATGATTTGTAATGGGAATAACAAAGGATTACAGATTTTTTTTTCACAAGAAAAAGACATTTGCATCTACCTTTTTAATTTATTGTTTGTCCTTAGATTACCTTTGTTTCACGTACTGTTTCACAACTTCCACCGATGCTATGCGGAACTTTCTTTGCCAGTGCAGTTGCCTGGAGTGATGAGTAAAGGACAGGCTCAAAAAAATATCAGCCTTTATGAATATGTATGCACTAATTTGTGCTCTTTTATCACGTCTCTTCCGGCTTCTCTCTTTCCAGATTTGGTAAGTGTGAACTTTTAAGTTAACGTGAGTGTTCCATTCTTTGAGCTGTTTTGAAGAGGATTTTCTTTCCCCATATTCCCTGCTGGCAAAAAAATGCAATAGGAATTATTCACAAGATTAGTTACAAAATGAAGATGAGCGTGTGTTTCCACTAACTGCTGCTGTTTATAGTAGCATGGTACTATCATTTCCAAAGCATACCAGAAACCATTACCATTGTGGTTAACGTGAACTTCAGTATTCATTGATGTCTTGGCCCAGATCTTATGATCAGGATAAGAAATACGGAAACCTCATTTCCGATCCTGATTGGATTAAAAAATACACGCTTAATATTCAGAAGAGTTTTCTGCAAATTTAACAAGGTTTCCAGGTAGCTCATCAGTGATGTTGACCAGCATTAAGACCACACTCCTTTTAATGAAAATTCCTGCAGTATTTCAGGATTTAGAGGTCTTGACGCTACTTTCACACCCACTGAGAGAAGGTATTGTGTAAGCTGAGTGAGAGGGCTAGGATGCCAGCTGGGTGAGAGGGCTGGGATGCTAGCTAAGTGAGAGAGTAGAGTGGTAGGTAAGTAGATAAGTGCCCAAAGTTGGTTGGGGTGGATAAGCAGGAGGGGAGGAGAGGTTGGTCTGGTTGAGGGCGATACTCTTGGGAATTGTCATAGTGCGAAATTGGTTGGCCGGTGTTGGTCTTTGGGAAGTCAGAGGGTTTTAGTCAGGTCTAAAGATTAACTGGTTCCACATGGGGCTTGATTGGGTGTGGGGGAATCGAAGACAGGCCTAGGGATGGAGCAAGGGAGTGGGGATTTGTGGGGTGTTAGTGGTGAGTTAGGGGCTGGGTCACTTTAATAGATATCTAGGAGTCAGAACAATTTTTAATTCCTCTGACCTTTCCTGTGTAACGTCTAAGCTAAGTCAGTTGGAATCCTCTGATGTCCCTGACTCTGGCTCAGAGTTGGAGACATTTTTGAAGGCTTCCAGATGGCAGGGAACTTCCCATCAGAAACTTCAGCATCAAGGCTAATACCCAGGGAGTCAGCTGCATCAGGACTTCTGCATGGTCTCAAAATGCAATTGTTGTCCATGCTCCTGCAACAATCATCTTCCCATCAGAAGATCTGGACCAAGGTGTTTTTTGCTACAACCTCTTACCAACTGCTGAGACTAGCTGTTAATTTTTCAGATAATGTTGAATTCTGCTGGTTTTGTATTCCTATTTTAAAATATTTTTTTCTTCTTGCTCGTCGCCTCTGCAAAATTTATTGAGGTAGTAAATTTACAACTGTATAATAGCATACAAATAACTGTATGTACATGCTGTGACAAGCCAATTTAACCTGATTTTGAAGTATTGAGGATAGTTACAATAATGGAAAAATTCTTTTGAGTTAAATATTTCCGTACACCATAATCAGAAAAAATTCTGTTTAAATTTACATCATTTTTATTTCAAATCTGTGCTATTTGTGACAGGAGTGTGCTTTATTGGACGCTGTACTCAGTCCTCACATGTTAACTGCATTACTGGCTACGGACGCATGGTGTTTTCTTGCACGGTTAGTACTGGGCAAAATTAAATATACTAAAATGTGTACTCTGCATACATCTTTTGGCTTTTTGATGGTGCCAAAAAATTTTAAATCGTGCTGTCATAGCTTTAAATTCCATGACTTATCTAGACTGCAAACAGTGTTAAAAAGCTGTTTTGGGAATATAAAATTGTTCATTGAAAGCTTAATGTCTTGGCTTATTTTTTTGATAGACATATCCTTTTCTACATTGTTTTCTTTTGCAGTTATGGAAGTGCTGAACTTTGTGCTCATCATGTGTGTCTCATAGCTCAGTTGGTAAGCAAAATCATTTTCAAATATTGTACAACATATTATAGCAGTACCTGTCATTACAGTTTCTAGAGAGACAATGAAAGCAGAAAGTGCTGAACCATCCAAATGAAGATCTGATTGATTTTAAAACTGCTTTGTCTTGTTTCTAGGCTTTTGTATGCAAATTGATAGTAATTGTTTATTATTAGTCAATAACTCCATAATTGTCATAGCATGCAGTACCAGCATGGTTAAAAAGCATACAAGATGGGCCTTAATCATTTTAATTGACCAATTTCTATTTTTTAAGTGAGCAAGTAATTCTAATCCCATTGACCTACCATGTTTCAATATCTCTTTAATCTCCTTTTCACATCACACTATAAAATCTAATTTTGCACGTTGACTGTCTCTGCATGAATCACTAAATGTGGATGGGAATTTCACAGCTTAATAATGTTCTGCCCTCTGATCTAAATATGTAAAAAATTACATGTAAGCTAAGACTCTCCATTCACGACCCTACAATGAAATGAGCTACTTGTATTTACTTTGTGCTATCCTTTCAGAATTTTAAGTACTTTTATTCCATCACCCATAATTGTGGTATTTTCATGAAAAAAGGTATTTATTTTTCATGTTTATTTCTACATACTTTTGTCATACCATGCATCACTCTGGTGAATGTGCATGTATCCCTTTGTGGTTTGAAACCTATTATTATACGGGATACTTTAACTGAGGTCTTTTTTAAGATTTCATGTTAGTTTGTCACCTGATGTGCTGCTTTTAATGAACTGAGAATCTATATCTCCAAAATGCTGTGTTTTTTTAATATAGCATCAAGCCCATTTTCATTCAGTACCATGACAGCTGTTTATTTTTAGCTGAAATGCATCAACTCACATGCACAAACTTTAAATTTCATCTGTTTCATTTTGTTCCATTTCCCTCATCTTTGTAACTTTCATCTGATTTGTAAAAAAAACTAATACTGTGTCATGTTTTATTATGATCTGTAAAATGATGGAAATGATACGAATATTCAAATCCGTAACATACACAGAAGTGACAATGTGGAACATAATAAGTCACTTCCAACTATTTGGCCTTTTAATTAATATTTAGTTTTCTCCAATTTTTAATTCATATGTTGCTGTCCCTACTTACACATCACGTATTCTTCCACTTAAACATTGTATGATAAATACTTTTCTAAAAGCTGTGTACGCTGCATTTCCATCATCTTACAGAACTTTGTCAATTGCTCCTTTTGAAATTCATGCTGGTTACACTTACCTTGATTTTTTTTTAATCATTCTGATTAGCTGGACTATGCTAATCTTATCCTTGATTAAAGATCCATCAGCTTTTCCCTTCCATAGATAATGAGCTTTCCTTTGTATTAATCTAACATACTGTTATGAATTAACTCTGTATTCTGGGCAGATTTATACTGTAAGTCCAGACCCATAAAGAGAAAATTTAAGGTTGTTCTGAAGTCGTAACAGCTGTATTAAAATTTGTGAAAAGTGTGTGGTTTCATTTTATGATCTGTATTGTAAATAGGAAGTAAGTTTACACTTTAGAAGAACTGTATCCTGGTTTAGTGCATTTTGTGATTTACTGGTGTCCGTATTTTAAATTTCAGGTGAAATCTTGTTCTGGAGAGTGTTACCAGCTGTCCCATTTATCCTTACTGCTCCGACGTATGCTCTGTCTCATGGCAGCAAACCACCAGGTTAGTCTCTAAGAGGGCAGGACTGGAAATAATACTGGATTTTGGCAGGTGCATTTATTTCAATGGATCTTGCCGACAAATTGCGATTGATCTTTGAACTGTTATAATACTATGTATAACTGTAATGTACTCAGCTTAGAATTAAATTGTTCAATGCAGGGCTTCCCAATCTGTGGGTCGAGACTCCCAAACCTACAATGATGATGCTGGAGAGTAGCAGAGAGGTTGCAAAGTGCTAAACATCAGAGTCAGGCTCTTTGCTGAGTACTCTATCAGTTGGGATGTTCATTACCCAGAGCAGCCAATCTGCTGCAGAACGTTCTCACTGACAGGCTAATCAGCTAATGAGAGCATTGTCCTTGTGAGCAATTGCAAACATTAGCTCATTAGGACGTGCTAGAACCAGAGAATTTCTTTTGATATTACCTGATCTGTATTGTTCATGATTCTGTCAAAAACTACTGAAGTTTTCTCTCATTGGTGAGTTCAGCACGGGAATGGCTCCTTTCACCCTGCTTTGTGCCCAAAGTTCACTTTCCATTGCAGCCTGGCTGATCATGGCTGTCTCCCCCTGCAAGTGTGAGAAAGACAAAGAGGGAGACTAAATGAGTATTTGTGACAGAGAGTGAGAGAGGGAGAATGTCAAAGAGAGAGGATGAGCCCGTGTGAGCATGTGTGATAGAGGGAGAGAGTGAATTGGTGAGTATGTGACAGAAGGTGCGAGACAAGGGTGTGAGGGGAGTGAATGAGCATGAAAGACTGAGTGACTGAGAGGCTATTGGAGTCTGCTGTAATTGTGGGTTCACCATCATTGTAGATGGCTCCTTAGCTCTGTCTTCCACCTGAGGTCTAGTCCCCATTCTAGCCTGGCTGAAAATGGCTCTTTCCCCTTTGAGTGTGATTGTGACAGACAGTGTTAGTATGTGTGTCAGAAAGTGAGTGAGTTGAGAGTGTGTATGGGTATGTTTGAAAGAGTGAATGTGCAAGGGAGTGAGAGTGTATGAGTAAATGGGTTGTTGTTGCACAGAAAAGTTCTGCCAGTTTTACTAATGCAGGATTGTGAAAAAGCCATACTATCCAGTAGTGGAACTAGCGGAGTGTGACTGTCGGACAGCACTTAAGGCAGTGCCAGATTGTGGAATACAACCTGTACTATAAAATAAATAGGGGCATAAGATTATGACTCTGTCCTGAAATTCCTACATTTGGGAGGGTTGCAAATAAGTAATTACACATCTGTGGTGCTAAGAGTCTTAAACAAGTTGAGCAAGTGCTAGGGTTCTACTTTGAAGTACCCTAGCAGCATTCTGTTGGTACAGTGAAGAACCAACAGTGTCTCACTGCATCTACATGTAAATGAGTTAGCACAGATTTCAATAATTTTCAATTTCCCATTCATCCATAAATCCTAGCATTGATTCAATGTTACAGTTTGCAAGAACCTGCTCATCCAGCCGGAGGTAATTGGCTAAAGAATACTGCTAAATTGAATCATTTTTTGGAAACGTTTGGTCATATCCTGGAATGCATTACAGGTTAATTAAAGCTCTGCATGAGGCTGTGATGGAGTGCAAACAAGGAAGGTCCATGAGGGCTGTTGTTTCTGGGATATTGTACACAAATTGGCTGCCAAATTTTTGCAAATACATTTCAAAAGTAACTGTCTGTACAATACTTGAAGATGTCTTGAGAGCATGAAATGTGTTTATAGAAGCACAATGATTTTGTCTAATGAATATTGAAACAAAACTGCCAAGGATGGACAACAAATGCTGGTCTTGCCAACAAAGCTCATATCTTATGAATTAATTAAAAAAAAAAAAAACTAGGAATTTCCCCCAAGACTGAGATAGGAACAGGAGTAGACCATTGAGATATCTTGAGACTGTTTGGCCATTCAGTTGATCCGTACCATGACTCTGTTGACAACCCTTGATGTTCTCACTGAACAAAATCTATTCATCCACATTTCAGTTGACCTCATACCCACATCCTTTTGGGGGAGAGGGAGTTCAAGCTGTCCCCTGCCTTTTGTGTGTTAAAGTGCTTCCCGATTCAACTTGTAAATGGCTTTGATTTTAAGATTGTTTGGATTTTGTCACCATCAACATTCTAGGATTTTCAGTGGTTGGAAACTTAACTAGACCAGCCATTTCTAAACTTACCTGGATGAGTGCAACTTCAGCATGTAAGAAGGTCAGTGACAACTAGGACAAAGTAAGCTTGGTTTATCAGTATATCATCCACAAAACAGTAAAAGTTTAATTTTTACCCAAAGAATAGCTGCTAAGAATGGGTAAAACGAGTTATGTTGCAGTGATTTCAGATCACATGGATCTGTAACCCATGCCTGTTGAACTTCAGTAGCCTGACCTCTCTTAAATGCCGTGTAAGTAGTTACATTAATATAGCCTGTTAATGTTCACTCAAAAAAAAGTGTAGATTATACCTTTCCACATCCCGACAACAGTGATGAAACCCACTGAACCAGATGCATGCTGAAAGTGAAATGAAGCAGCTGTATTGCATTATGCGTAATCCACAAGGCCAGCCAGGCTCAAAACTGACAAATTAACTGAAGAGAATCTCATGAAAGAGTAGTAATAGAGACCAGCGAGTGACTAACTTAAAGGCAGCCTTGGCACTGAGCCTAGCTGAAAAAGCACAGTAGAAGGCCCTCAACAGAGAACATCGAAAGCAGCAAGTAAGAAGAAATGGAAAATCATTTGGCTACAATGAAGAAAGAAGATCCATTTGGCAAGAAAGACTTACAAAAAAGCGTAACCATGAAAGAAACAAGGTGAGCACTACAGACAGAAGAGAGGTGAAGCCTATGCAAAAGGTGAATGCTCGTGAGAAACAAAGGAAACATTTTGGCTGCCACAGCCCATATAGTAAATAGCCTGAAGATGGAAAAACCAATTAATTGGAAAAGCAGCAACCAGAAGAGGAAGAGGGAAGGTTTTTTTGCTATTGCTTCTTGTCCATGCTGTGGTGGCAAAACCCCACATTGGCAGTACACTTGCCCTAGCATCAATGCTGAATGACACATATCTCATAAGATGTCCATTTTCATGTAGTTAACTGAAACAGCAACAGGAAATTTCAACCTGTAATGAAGTTTCATAAGAGACCAAGAAATAAATACTCCTGGGGCCAAAATAATATTCTTCTTGAAGGAAGTAGTAGTTCAACAATGACAAATAGCTAAGGAAAAACTAGTCAGAATAAATTGTACGTTTAAATCTAGATTGGATCATGCTCCTACTTAAAATTTAAATTGTTACTCTACAAAAAAGCCAACATTGGCCTGCACTCTACATCAGTACTCTGCAGAAATATTCAAATCCTGTCTCAGCAATGCCAAGAGAACCAAACTGTGGAGTACCTTCTCAAGACACATAAGGCTGTGGCAATGATTAAGATTGGGGAAAAAAAAACAAGCTTGAACAGATCAAAGTTAAACAAGAAGTGGAGTAGTCTGGCTACCTCAAAGAGACTGCTGACCTAAAAAGCCCAGCTATTAGCAGTTTTACAATGCAATCAAGTCTTGGAGCCTGGAAAGCTTGTCAGAGCAAGGAATAACAAGGAATAACCCTGGTCCAGTGGAGAGTGTAGGAGGGTATTCTAGGAGCAGCACCAGGCATACCTGAAAGTGAGGTATCAAACATGACTAGTGTCATAGAGTCATATAGCATAGAAACAGACCCTTCAGTCCTATTTGCCCACGCTGACCGGGTTTCCCAACCTAAATTAGTTCCGTTTGTCTGTGTTTGGCCAATATCCCTATAAACCTTTCCTATTCCTGAACCTGTCCAAATGTCTTTTAAATATTGTAATTGTACTCCCCTCTACCACTTCATCTGGCAGTTCACTGCATATACGCACCACCCTCTGTGTGAAAATGTTGCCCCTCAGGACCCTTCTCCTCTCACCTTAAACCTAAGCCCTCTAGTTTTGAACTCCCCTACCCAAGGGTAAAGACCTTTTGCTATTCATCTTCTCTATGCCTGTGATGATTTTACAAACCTCTGTAAGGACACCTCTCAATCTCTTACGCTCCACAGCTTAAGCAACAAGTGATAGATTAAACTAGGCAATCCCACCACCAACGGATTAGATCTAAGCTGTGCAGCCCTGCCACATCCATTCATGAATAGTGGTAGACAATTGAACAACTCCTGGAGATAGAGGTTCCACAAATATCTCCATCTTTAATGATGGAAGAGACGAACACATCAGTGCAAAAGATAAGGCTGAAGCATTAGCAGCAATCTTCAACCATAAGAGCCAAGTGGATAATTTATCTCAGCCTCCTCCAGTAGTCCCAGGATCAGAGATGCCAGTCTACACTCGATTCAATTCACACAATGTGATATCAAGAAAAAGTTGAAGGCACTGGATACTGCAAAGACTATGGCTCCTGACAACATCTGGCAAAGGTATTGAAGACTTGTACTCCTGAACTTGCTGCTCCCCTAGCCAAGCTGTCCCAGTACAGTTACAACACCAGCATCTGTCTGACAATGTGGAACATTGCCCAGGTATGTCTTGCGCACAGAAATCCAACATGGTTGATTACCGCCCCATCAGTCTTACTCTCCAATTATTAGTAAAGTTATGAAATGTATCATCAACAAAATCCTGCTCAGTGACACCCAGTTTGTGCTCCATCAGGTCCATTCAGCTCCTGACTTCATTACTGCCTTGGTTCAAACATGGACCAAGGCGCTGAATTCAGTAATGAGGTGAGAGTGACGGCCCTTGACCTCAAGGTCATATTCAACTAAGTGTGGCATCAGAAGCCCTAGCAAAACTGGAGAGAATGAGAATTGGGGACAAACTCTCCACTGGTTGGGGTTATATCTGGCACGTAGAAAGGCCAATGATTGCACAATGTTCAGCATCGTTTGCGACCCTTAGATACTGAAGTAGTCCACGTCCAAATACAAGAAGATCTGGACAACATCCAGGCTTGGGCTGACAAGTGGCAGATAACACTTGTGCCACTTAAATGCCAGGCAATGACCACTTCCAATAATAGACAAACTAACCACTGCCCTTTGACATTCAATGGTGTTGCTATCACCGAATTTCCTGCTTTCACGATCCTGGGGGGTTACCATTGAACAGAACCTCAAAAGGACTTGCCATCTAAATAGTGGCTACAAGAACAAGTCAGAGGCACAGAATACTGTGATACCCATGTCCCATGAGTGAATAAAAATAAAGATTCCCAGAAATCAGAAGACATGATCAAGGCTGTCTTGTAATTGGTGTGACAAAAAAAATACATTTTTTGTTGGGGTGGGGAAGAATGTTTTTCACAAACTATTGTCAAAGGAGAACTTTCATCTCTACTTATAGTGTTGTAATCTAATATTTTTAAAAACTTGAGAGAAAATAGCAAAAGCATTGATATAGGTTCCCAGAAGAAGAAGAAGAAGCAAGCCCTTGTTAAGGATGGAAATCACCTGCAAAATAAAGATGGTCCTTATTAAATAGGCTCTGTCACACATGAGGAAATAATCCTACTACACACCCAGTCTACAAATCCAAAGGATTTGATCATCATTAGATCCTCATCTGGAAGTATATTCTCTCACGCATAATGAGGGACTTCTATTTTTTGATGGAATCCTAGAAATGTTCCCATCTGCAGAGAGACAACCATCCCTAAAGAGTGTAGTCTACACCTTTCTACATTTGACATTTTAAACATTGTTTCCATGGTGTAGTAATGATAGAGGAGATTAATGTTCTACACAGTGCAATACAGCAAAATCCAAAGCCACAACATCCATTATCTAGCAGAACAGGGACAACAAACGCATAAGAGCATTCTCCTCCAAGTCACAGAACATCCTGACCTGGAATTACACCACTGTTGATGCGTCAAAATTGTGGGACTCCTTTAGCAACACTGTGGGTGTACCTACACTACATGACTTTAGTTCCAGAGAACAGTTATAATTGACTTAAACTGTTGACTCTGTTTCTCTGTCTCCCCAGATGTTGCCAGATCCACTGAGTTTCCACCACATTGTGCTTTTATTTTAGAGGGAGTCTAACATTTCCAGAAAGTACTCACCACAATCTTACAAAGGCAATTATCAATCGAATAAATACTAGCCTTCTCAGTGATTGTCATGTTTCATGAATTAATTTATAAAAGATTTTTCCTGTACACTTTCCAATCCTGCAATTAAACAAATGATAATTGACTGTGATGTTTTCTGTGATCAAACATTCTACTAATACATGCCATCAGTTTCTGACATGAGCAATGGACAGAGAAAACAACAGATAGATATCATAGAGCTATATGATGCTTTCAGGAGAGAGGGGCATGAAGAAAGGGAAAAGCTTGTATACTTGTAGCTTGTAATCTTATAAAGGCAAACTGAATTTTTATGAGCTGTTTAAAATTTTCCCATTCTGTTTTAGCGTTGTAAAAATAAGAATTTGCTTTCCAGGCTGAGATTTATTAGTAAATTGGTCAAATTTATAGATTTATTGTCCTTCGCTTGTCAGCTGATGCATAACTCAGTAATATCTGAGGAGTAATTTGACAAGAACTTGCTGGTTGTAATGGTAATGCACTTTCATTTGAGCCATCATACTCATTTCATTTTGTTTACAGGCTGCATTTATGGACACGTTTTCTCCCAAGGAGCCTAGCAACTTAGTTTTATGGCGACAAGTTAGTATTAAAGCTCTGTCTGCTGACCTTCAGAAACCTGTCACTTCTGACATCATCAAGACAGCAGTTGATCAGTGCCTAAAGTGGCAGAGTAGCAAGCATGCTTTGGGAGAATTGGAACAAGTGGTAAGACCCAGTGATCAATTTCATTTGAGATTAACAAAGATACAACAAATAGATTCCCTTGCTCTGCATCATAGATGAATGCAGTACCCTGCGTATTCTTAGAATATCTTCCTGAACAGAGAGTGCACTTTTAGGAGTGTGGATTGCCTATTCCAGCCTCTGCTGTCCCCACCACTAGCAGAATGGATCTTATGCTCCACCATCTCTTTCAACCTTCTCTCCTCCCCAGCAAGATAGAGGAATCTGTTTCCCCTCCGAGTGATCCATCTGAACCTATAAGATGCTGCTGCCAGATTCAGAACTTGGAGGTCAGAGCAGGGACTTTATAGGGGTAGTGCTCCCTTTTGTTCACCATCTAGTTGCTGAAGAAAAATATTCTAACCAGCAAGCCAACATCAACTCCTATGTGGACATGTAGTTCTGAATTTGTGCTGCAATTTTGGCCAGCTTAAACTGAGACTTGCCTGAGACAAAAAAAAATGGCAGACTTCAGTTTCAACAGCATCTAAATCTGCTGCCCCAAACAGCAGCTCAAGATTATTATTTGGCAGAGGAATCAAAGTCTGCCAGCTTTTAACAATCAAAAATTTAACTGGTGTAGCACTGGAGCCCTTGAGATGGTTTTGATGGCCATGCCTCAAAAGGTAATAGCTGGCCAATTGGCAAAGATACAACAAATGGAAGTCCTTATTCTGCATCAGAGATGATATATAAGTCACACCTTTGTCACAGATTCAGTGATGTTAATTTTCTTTGTTAAAATATAAATCATAGGAGAATAGAGTACCGAGTATATTCTTCGCCATGTGAATGTTCTCCTGAAGCAGATGGCACATTTTTAGGAGTGTGGGTTGACCATTCCAGCTCCGGAAAAAGCAGAAATAAAAACTGCTGGAGAAACTCAGCAGTTCTGGCTACGTAATTATTCCAGTCCAGTGACTCCTCTTGGGAACATGTGTATGTTCTCAATTTTCCATTTACTGCTAAAAATAGAGACCTTTTGCCAAAGCTTTTCATCTTGCACTTGTTCAGTCAAATATAAGATGTCAAGTTTCAAACAATCAGAACAGCTCATATTTCAGGAGAAAAGGGTGTTGATTTGTTGTCATGACTGGCCGAGGCATTGCCATAAAGTGACAGGAAACTAACAATAGCCCAAGCTCCTAGGTAATTCAAATAAAAAGCACAATTAGTTTGCAGAGAAGTAATATGAACGCATGTTGCTTGTAAAACGTGAATCGTTTTACCTTTCGCCTTTTTGGTTAATCTGGGAGCTTTGGGAGTTTATAGTTTTTCATTGCTTTCTTTATGGCAACAACTTGGCTATTCAGTTTTGACTTAACAAACAATTAATCTCTTTCATCAGGAATTTAAATTGTTTTGATTATTTGAAATTTGATGTTCGCACATTTTGTCCTGATGACTGCAAGATGTAAAGCATCTACAACTTAACTCTGCTTTCAACAATATTCAAGTTCTGTACAATCAAATGAATATTGTTTGCTAAACCTTCATCAGGGGAACAATCAACAGGACATGTCTGGTACTACTGCAGGTAACTTTGAGAAGCTAAATCACAATAATCAAAAGTCCAATAAATAATACAACAACTAACACATCTCCCTTTTCTGGTGGTATTTGTTTCTCATAATGGAATTGTATTTTTTCATATTATGTTGTTTCATTTACTAGCCTGTTACTCTTGAAGTTATTATATATTTTGATGTAAACCAATAATAACAACCAGATAGTTTATTTGCTTGATTATGAGAAACAATTTTGATATGTTACAGTGGAATACATTGGTCATAACCTGTTTTCTGTTTTGTCAGAATGTTGCCCTTGCTGCTATGGTAGCTGTGTGTCATGCTGATGGGGAAGCCTTGAATTCAGAGTTGCAATTATCAGTCACAGAAATGCTTGGCCAAATGTGGTCAGTCCTCACTGTGGAACAGGTGAGAAGGCAGTTAAAATGTTTTCATCTGTAAATACTTCATCAGGTGACCAGAAAATACAACTGTTGGTAAGTGGCATAATCTTCGATAGTAGTATATTTAGCTGATCCATAATGCAAACCAGCGCTGATTCAGCTAGAATGGCTTAGTACAATAATTGAACTGTCTGTACATGTACTGTTAAACTGTTTAAAATACTGCTAGTAATGGCAAAATTGACACTCTTGATTCCTTTATTATAACTAGGATGTCCTGTCTTTTTACACAGCACATCCTTCTACTCCACAGAAGTATCACCAGTAACTTCCACCACCTCCAGCAGAATGCCACCACCAAACACACTTTTGCCTCCCCTCCACTTTTCAGCATTCCACAGAAACTATTCTGTCCATGACACCTTGGTCCATTGCTCCATCGCTCCAAATGTTTTCTTACTCCCCCATGGTGCCTTCCCATGCAATCGTAACTTGCCCATTCACCTCCTATCTCGTTATGGTCCAAAGTCCCAAACACACGTTCCAGGTGAAGCAACGTTTCACTTGTGCTTCTTTCAATCTAGCCTACTGCATTCACTGTTCACAACGTGGTCTCCTTTACATTGGCGAGACCAGATGCAGAGTGGGTGACAAATTTGTAAAAGACCTCTGCTGTGTCCATAGGAACGATCCTGACCTCCCAGTTGCTTGCCATTTCAGTAAATCATCTGGCTCACATTGCTAACACTTTCTGCACAAAGCAATTTGGAGGAACAAGTCCCCATTTTCTGCTTGGGCACTTCACAGCCTTGAGGTCTTGATATTTGAATTCAAAAGCTTCAGAAATTGATTGAATTATGTGTATTAGCCATTTTTCTTATAATATAAAACCATAAGACATTGGAGCAGAAATTAGGCCATTCAGCACATTGGGTCTGCTCCACCATTCAATCATGGCTGATAAGTTCCTCAACCCTATTCTCCCACTTTTGTCCTGTAACCCTTGATCCCAATCAAGAACCTATCTATCTCAGTCTTAAATGTACTCAATAACCCAGCCTCCACAGCCTTCTGTAGCAGTGAATTCCATAGATTCACCACTCTCTGGCTGAAGAAGTTTCTCCTTATCTCCATTCTAAAAGGTCTTCCCTTTACTCTAAGGCTGTGCCCTCGGGTCCTAGTCTCTCTTACCAATGGAAGCATCTTCCCAACATCCACTGTGTCCAGGTCATTCAGTATTCTGTAAATTTCAATTAGATCCCCCCTCAATATCTCATCCTCCATCTCCCATCCACATCCTTGTCTTGTTTGTGCCTTGTTTACTTTGGTCTTCATACAGAGGACCCATTCCCTCCCTTTTACACCTTAATTTACACCTATTTTACATCTCTTTCTGTTACGCCACCATTTACAATCTTTTAGTCTTTTGCATTGGGTCTCTGCTTCAAAATTATATATAGAAATTTTTTTCTGACATCTTTCAGTTCTAAAGAAGAGTCCTACCAGACTCAAAGTGTTATCTCTGCTTCTCTCTCCACGAGTGCTGCCAGACCTACTTAGTTTCTCCAGCATTCTCTGTTTGTTTCAGATTTCCAGCATTTGTAATATTTTGCCTTCATTCATCAGGAACTATTCTCCTTAGTTCTCCATTATATATGTCTGCTTCGGTTGATATAGTTTCTTGGAAGTAAACCAGTACTTGTGGTTTCTCCCTGAGTATACTTTTGATAATGTGCTGGAGTTCTAAAGAAGGGCCAGTGGACCCAAAATGTTAACTCTGCTTTTTCTCTACAGATACTGTCAGACCTGCTGAGTTTTTCCAGCAATTTCTGATTTTGGTTTTGATACTGTACTGCTGGTTTCTTTCAAATGTACTGATGTTTTAAAGGTATCCCCCAAGTTTATCTTTGCATAGCACTCAAAATAAAGCAAACATTAGATAGGAGCATGAAACAGAAATTAACGCAGTTATTTATTGTTTAAGAAGTTGATAATTGTATTTTGTTTCCGTGTGAATACAGTTGTCCTTTTCTTCAAACAGGTCCTGAGCCAGCGTTGTATTCAACAGACAACCAGTCTGCTCCTTTCTTTCGTTTCACTGTTGATTCGATCAGTAGGGCCACCATTGATAGCTCAAGTAAGGATGGTCGTATGTTGATTTTTTTTTTTAAAAGACCAAATATGGGACTCTTGCTATATGAATTTTTAATTCTGTCTATACAATGTAAAAATAGTGGTGACTACATATTGCAGTAGAAAGGTGAAGGAGAACGTGGAAGGAGCAGGAGTTGAGGCTGTGTGGTTTTGAAGATTGTGATAACGTCTTAATTTGATTAATTGGCACAGAAACTAATGTAGCCTGTGGAGTTCTTGATTGATGAGTGTTGTCTCAAAACCTCACTGAAAATCTATTCACTTACACAGATTTTAAAATCAATCTCTATATCTGGTTGGCAATTTGGGCCACAGCATTTTCAATGCTTAGGAAGAATGGAAATAAGAAAACTTGCCATAAGAATATTCAAAAATATGAATTAGGGTTTCAGCGAATGGGCGGAAACCTAATTTTCAATGAATAAATGAAAGTGAGCTTGACTTCCTCATTTGATCCAAGTTCAGAGTTTGAGCTGACACCTTACCTTGAGACTAGAGATTCATAAGAGTTTGCAGGAAGCAAAGAAAATGTGAAATCCTTCCATTTAAGTTGGAGTGCATTTGGGTTTTGCCAGTTTTAATGTTGTGGTTGATCATGACTTTCACAGATTCAGTGGAGGAGATGGTAAAGTGTGTGATGTTAATTAGAAATATGAGACTGGCTCCATGCTGTGGATTATGTCGAGATCTCTTATGTTACTAATGAGGGCGGAGGTGCCAATGATACAATGCAAGGTTAGACTAGAGGTGGCATGGAAGTAGGTGGCTAGAGGAAAAAAAAAGCATTGGAAGTGAAGTATTGATATGTACAATAGACAGAAGCATAACTAAAAGAGAACTGTAGCAGAAAGGTGGAACATGGAGATAGTTGCTTGAGCAGACTGAAATAATGAACATTATCAGAATAAAGTTTAAACTTAAAGGTAAGGGCCATAAGTTATGGCTGCATAGGATATTGTTTTGATCAGTGTCATAGGCGCCTGATGGCAGAGTTCTGGTCGAGGTGATGTGGGACAGGGAAAGCAGCTATAAAACAGTGATGTGATTCAAGACTTTGGAAATGGTGGATAATTGGGAAGAGTTGCGTGTAAATCTATTTGAAGGGAGGATAAAGGTTTTGAAGACAGTCGGGCCTCTGTCTGAAGATAGGACACAATTGAGGTGTCTATTTCTTTTTTATCTTTTACATCTTTGTAATCTCCTCCATCACAATAAATCTCCCCTAAAGTTTCAGTTTTTTTCATGCTGGTTTCCTGTGCATTACCCTCCGTGGCGTACTTCTGTAAATGGTGTTTTTGACTTCATGTTCCGAACTCCTTTCAACTCCTTAGTCTTTCTGTCGCTATCTCTTTAAGAGTCTTCACTTTGATCAAACTTTTGGTCACTCCTTCTAATCTCTTTTTTTTTTTCCTATTATGTTTGTGTGAAGCGTTTGTGGTGTTTTTCTACATTGAAGGTGATGTATGAAAGCAGGTAGACAAAGAGGATGTTACACGGCCAATTTTCAGCAAAAGGGTCAAGGCAGCAAGTGCTGGATTTTATTGTTGAAATGAGGCTAGTAACATCAGGAGGTAGATGAAAGAAAGAATACTAAATTGAGTTGAATGGTAACTGAAGGGAAAGTGGGTATAGAACAGGGCTGGTTGAGAGGGAGTCCAGAGGTCGCAGAGGCTATAGTATGTTGGTTTTTAAAATTGAAATATTCATAAGTTCATTTTATTAAATGAGATGAGAATGGAGATAATTTCTCACAGAGAAAAGTTTAGTTTAGTTCCGTTCATCAGAAGGTCTTAATGTGGTGAGAGAACCTGTCTGTGGAAAGGAGACAATTGTTGAACAATTGTTGAGTTGATAAAAATCATACATAGTAACCAATACTGTGGTAACTTGCTCATCAAGTGCTTTTGGACTTCCATCAATGGTTGGTATGGTGGCTATTAATTTGAAGGGAGAAACAGGGGTGAGATCTATTCAGGATTTAATGGGAGAAGGATATCGGTGGAGGTGAGGCATTTTCAAAGCCAGCAGAGTGTGATGATAGCCTGGGTGGAAATGCAGACCATTAGAGAATACTTGTAAGTGCAACATGATGAAGACTGGCAAATGCATATAGTGCAGAAGATAGATATGATTCTCATAGAGACTAGTAACATTGTGAAAGTAATCCAGTCTTCCAGTGAAAGTTGTAAAGATCCCATGACAAGATTAAGTTTTCAGACTTTTACTGTAATACAGAAATTTACAGTAACATTGACTAAACACTATTTCAGTAGGCAACTTATACTCTAAAATACAGAAAAAATCCCTTACTTAATATTAAAATGTCTGAAAATCTTTCACCGGGATTATACTTTACTCTGTTCCTTAAGTAGACATACTGTTCTGCCAAAATGAATCCAAAGTGGTTCGTAGTTCCTGTAGACTAGTTTCATTTTATTTCCTTTTGCAGCAATAATTTCTAAATCCTGAGCTTTAGGATCATCCTGGAGATCTCTAGGTGAATCTTTCATTCTTGTTTCAGTCCTCATGACATCACTGTCTTCAACCCAAGCACAAGCTTCCACATGCATTCTTGTTTGGTGAACCATAGTGACCTGCTTCCACTAACTCTGCTCTCTTGGATCCTTACAGATGACACTGTGAAGTTCAATGTTTTTAAGAAAATACCCTGTAAGCTGATCCTATAGTGACTTATGGATTCTCTCCCTTGTCAAAGCTCATCTTCATGTAACCCTGAATTACAAAGAGAGTCCCAAAACACAACAATCTGAAAATTTGCATTTGTAACAATTGGGCTGGAGGGGTCTTGAGGCCACATAATGATGAGATCTGTGTGTATATCTAGGAATGATGTGAATGTATAGAAAGATAAATTTGTCAACTCGTCCTGATTAATTGATTTTAAGATAAATGCTGGTTACAGAAGAACTACAGTATTTCATGAACTCTCTTTTAAGATGGGGAAATACTGCAAAATAGGGCATGATTTAGTGGTTAATGAGAAGACATAGATGTAGCTATTAGTCAAAAGCCAAGTCTATTAGTTTCCTGATCTGGGAGGAGAATTTTACAGTTCAGCAATGGAAATTCAATTGTGCTGGATTTTCTTACTGTAATAAATAATTATCCTATTTGTGCAACAGGTGGTATTATTCCTCCATTCCCTTCTTCCTCTGAATCCCCCTGATCATGTTCGTCTTGCTGCACTGGACTTCTTAGGTTCCCTTGGAAAGATAATTATACCACCAGATGTTCAGGTATTTTGTATTTTATCATCTTTAAAAGAAAATACCAATGTCTCCTAAAGAAACTCACCTTTAAAATGATTTTTACTGCGCTCATTCTTTAATGTTATTTTTGTTTTTATCAAACTGTGGTATGGCATGACTAGGGAAAGGACCAGTTTTTTAGGATTTATACTCTCTGCGATTATCAAGTATTCCTGAGGCAAATGCATTTTAGTTCATGTTATGGACCAGGCTAGACCCCCTCAAAATATTTTTAAGAAGATAGCCTCAACCCTAACTTTTTCATGTTTTAAAGGCAGATGTGAAGTGGATGTTCCAGCTGTGATGCAACTGATCCAACTACTCAGCTTTAAGCAAAACAGAATTTATTTAAACACTACAGTGGAAACATGAACAACAGAAAGCAGAATTTAGAGTAGCTTAACTACAGTCCGTTCTGATATAACACGATAGTTCTGTTCTCACGTGATCTCGCGTTATAAGAAAATTGCACACTAACCGCGACATTTAAAATGATGGGGTTGGAATCGTGTTATAGCCAATGCAGGCAGAGAGAGTTCACATTCTACAAATAACATTCTATAATTCTTCAATCGCGTTTAAAACCAATTCACGTTGAAGAAACAAGCATTATATCAGAACCGACTGTATTGGAAAACTTAACCAACCTGATACAGCAACTTAATTAATTAACTGTTCCAGTGTTGTGACATCCCAGAAACGCATCCCTTGGCAAAAAGCTAAATTCAAACACAGATTCTTACAGGCAGGAGGGAACAACATCCAGAGAGATTTCAGAGAAAGTCAGTCAGGAATTCTTTACTAACGCTTGCAACACTTCTAGTACTCAAAACATCTTGTGATTGCTATGGCTAAAAAATAAACTAGAAAAAACCTGAACTGGGAGAACTGGCTACTCCCCTTCCATTGTTAAACTGTTACTCCGTAGATTCTTCAGCGCCTCTGCTTTTACAACCTCTCTTCAAAAAGACCAAGGACAAAGTAACCTTTTTAAAGTGACAGCATTGTCACACCTCCCCCCTCAAAAAAAAGAACCATTGATATACAAAGATGGCTTCATTTTAAACCCCTTACTCTATTAGTACACTACAAGACATATAGACTACATTGACTCTAGGTATGCAAACATTCACTACTACATTCTATTTCAGTCCATTGACTCCTGCCACTGAACGTCTCTGTCTTTCTTCATCCAAGGCGCGACATGTCGGTAATTATGTTTTCCATGTCTGCCAGATGTATAATTTTCAAGTTGAATTTCTGTAATAACGCTCCATCTAAACAGTCTGGAATTTTTTTCCTTAAATTTCTCCAAAAACTTTAATGGGTTATGATCAGTATATACAATGTCTCAGACATATTTCTGGCAGTATAAGCTCAAGGTCTCCGTCTCAGTCGTGGAATACTTCTGTTGATGAGTATTCAATTTTCTGGAGAAAATACCCGATAGGTCTTTCTATCTTCTCATCGTCTTCTTGTAAGAGTACAGCTCCAACACCCACATCACTTGCATCGATAGCCACCTTGAATGCCTTTGTGTAATCAGATGTGGCTAACACTGGGATAGTGGCTAACAGGCTGTCAAATGCCTTCTGACAGTCGGCCGTCCACTGAAATTTTCTGCACTTCTTCAATAAGTCAGTCAGTGGAGCAACCACTGCTAAAATTCAGTATGAATTTCCAATAAAAACCACTTAATCCCAGGAATTGTAGTACTGCTCTCTTCGTCGATGGTCTGGGAACTTCCCCAATACCCCTTGTTTTCACATTCTGTGGGGCCATCTGTCCATGTCTGATAACGTGGTCCAGGAACATGACTTGGGCTTTGGCGAATTCACTCTTAGTCAGGTTTATCACCAAGCCTGCCTCCCGAAGTTGATTGAATTAATGGTGCAAATGTTCCTTCCATGTGTGAGTAAAAAACACGATGTATACGATACAATTGGGAAATCCAGTATGAGTTAGTCTTTGAAATGTGGCTGGCGCATTTTTCATATCAAATGGCATGACTTTAAATTGGTATAGCCCATTCAGCGTCACAAAAACTGATAGTGTCTTCACTCGTTCAGATAAAGGTACTATCCACTGAGTAAGTCCAACTAAGAAACATAAGTCGACTGTCCCATCTTCTCAATACATTCTTCCAAATCTGGAGTCGGATATGAATCAGACTTTAATTGCATTGACTTTGCGATTGTCTACACATAGTCATTAGGTACCATCTGGTTTTGGTACCATTACTACGGGTGAGCTCCAGTCACTGCAATTCACTTCAATTATGTTGCCTTGGAGCGTGTGTTCAATCTTTTTGAACCTGTGCTAACTTTAGTGGGTTACGTCTATAAGGATATTGCTTAATTGGAACAGAATTTCCTCTATCTACATCATGCATAAGTAAATTAGTACTTCCCAGCTTATTTCCACGTATCTCCCATGTGATAGTCATAACTCTTTCAGGTCATTTCGATTTTCCTCTGGAAGATAACTCAATAATTTATCCCAATTTTTGAGAACTTCCTCATTGTACAATGTAATTTGAGGAATGTCTGATTCAGAAACTCAGTAACACATTCTCCTTTTGCTTTCCTTCCCTAGCAAAATACCTTTTGAGCATATTCACGTGACACAATCTGTGAGATTTCTTTCTATGTGGAGCCCTTATCAAGTAATTCACTTCACTCAATCTCCTTTAGATTTGATAAGGTCTGCTAAACCTTGCTTTTAAAGGTTCACCTATCACTGGAAGTAACAGTAATACCTTACCTCTGTTGGCAAAATTGTGAGTTTTTGCTTTCTCGTCTGCTTCTTGTTTCATCATATGGTGTGCAACTTTTAAATGCTGTCTAGCCAACTCCCTGGCTCTATTTAATCGTTCCCTAAAATTTGACACATAGTCCAGATATGTGATCTCTGAACTCTGACTCACCAATTTCTCCTTCATTAATTTCAATAGTTCTCTTCACCTCATGCCCAAAAATTGATTGAAATGGACCGAATTTGGGCGATTTGTTTGGTGTATCCCTAATGGCAAAAAGTACAAATGAAATTCCTTTATCCCGTTCCTCTGGAGCTAGTCTTGACTATAAGCCCTTAACATGGTCTTTAAAGTTTGATGCCACCTTTCTAGTGCTCGCTGTGAATCTGGATGGAACGTAGTGGAGTTGAATTGTTTTATTCCTATGCTATCCATAACTTCGCTGAATAATTTTGATGTAAAATTTGACCCTTGATCTGATTGTATCTTTGTGAGTAGTCTGTATCTGGTGAAAAGTTTGACTAACTCCTCTACTATCCTTTTAGCTGTGATATTGCATAATGCAATGGCCTCTGGAAATCTAGTGGACACATCCATTATTGTCAACAAAAATCGATTCCCACTTTTTGTTTTAGGTAGGGGTCCTATGCAGTCAATTAAGACCCTTGTAGAAGATTCTTCAAATGTAGGAATAGGTTTTAAAGGTGTTGGTTTTATTACTGTCTGACGTTTTCCAATTACCTGACATGCATGATATGCTTGGCAAAATTAAATTACATCCTTATGTAATCCAAGCCCGTAAAAGTGTTTTTGTATTTTGGCTTGAGTTTTTCTTGCCCCTAAATGGCCTCCTACTGGTAATTCATGTGCTACCTGAAACACCTCATTTCTATAACCCACGGTAATACAACTTGATGAACTTCTGCCCATTTCTCATCCACCTGAATATATGATGGTCTCCAATTCGTCATCAAGACATCATTTTTAAGATAGTAGCATTCAGAAATACACTCAGATTCTTCTTCTGTGTATGCATTTCGATACAATTGCTTCAGTTCTTCATCTTTCTGTTGTAACTCAGTTAATTTCTCTGAGCTAAAAATATCCGCTTTGTCCTCCATCTGTTCGTGTTTCTTCTCAACCATTTGATCAAACATGGTCTATGATAATTCTATTTCGACTTCCTTATCTGTATTCTTTGACTTCTCTTCCTGTTTCAAACCATGGCCTTATGACTTTGTTATCACAGAGTCCGGAAAAGTCCCAGGATATACTTTGTGTAATACCTCAGTTGCCTGATTTTCCACTGGTTTTTCAACCACAGTAGGCAGCACGCTTACCTATGATCCAGCTATATCGCTACCAAGGGCAAATTGTATTCCTGGAGCCAAGAGTTTCTCCAATACTCCTACCACTTCTTCACTTTTCACTGGAAACTCCAACCTCACTCAACATAATGAAGCACCTCTCGTCTCACCATGAATTCCACGTACTAGCACTTTCTCTGGCAATAATCATTCTGAATTACATAGCTCCTTATCTCTCAACATATAAGATTGACATGGTCCCGTATGTCTTAATACTGTAACTTCTTTACCTGCTGCTCCTGGCCTATGTGAATAAACCTTACCTTCACAAGTAAATGGTTTAAGATCTGACACTTCCTTCTCAACCAACCTCTGACCAGGTTTTACATCTTGGTGCAGCTTTTTAGCCTCCACTGTGCTTTCCTTTCCCCAGTTTAACAAAATTCAGTGGCTTATCCTGTTTTCCTACATCTGCCTTCCCAGTGCTTTTCCTAAATCACCAACACTGACTTCGTGGCCTACTTTATTGCAGTGAAAATACTGCTTTTTAAAGTGTCTTTCCCCTTTGTGGGTTTCCTTTTTACCCTGTGGTAGGCTATCTTTATTATCTTCACTGAGATCTACTTTTCCCTTACCACCGAAGGATTTCTCTTTACCCCAATTTCTCTCTCAGATTGAAATTGATGTCGGAAGCCAGACTTTGATTTATGAATCAACTCCTAATCATCAGCCATTTCAGCTGCTAGTCTTGCAGTTTTAACTCTGTTCTTCCACATGCATTCTCACTACCTCAGCAAGTGAATTTTTGAACTCCTCGAAAATAATCGTCTCTCTTAAGGGTGTCATATGTTTGATCAATTTTTAATGCCCTTATCCACCTATCAAAACTACTTTGATCCTTTCAAATTCAACGTACATTTGACCAGGTTCCCTCCTTAGACTCCTGAAACATTGTCTGTAGGCTTCTGGCACTAGCTCATATGCACTTAAGTTGGATATCTTCACCTTCTCATACTCCCAGATACCTCCTCTGATAGTGATGCAAATACCTCACGTGCTGTACCTACCAACTTTGTTTGGATCACTTGTTTAGCCACTTTCTCAAATGAAATGAAAAAGGCTTCTACTTCCTTCTCATCAAATTTTGGCAATGCTTGGATTATATTTAAACAGATCCTCACCAGGCCTTTGGCCACGATGGGTTTGCTCATCCTCACTATCCTCCTCACTAAGCCTACCTGCTACCTTCACCTCCATCCTTTTAAGTCGACTTTCCTGTCTAATTGCCGACTGCTGAAGTTCAAACTTTCTCTCTTTTTCCCTTTCTTCTGGTACGGCCTTCCTCACCTTTTCTTTTTTTTTCTGCCAAGGCAATTCTGTCCTTTTCTTCTTGTTCTGTTAGGGCAATTCTTTCCTTTTTTCTTACCTCTGCTTTTAACCATAATTCATAATGTTTCAGTTTCCTTTTCTATTCAAGCTGCAATTGAATTCTAGCCATTTCCAAAGATTCCGATGGTATATCCAGCAAATTTTAAATGTTGAGCTGTGCTGTCGTTACCTCCTTTTTCTCACAGAGAAAGGCAACACCAACTGCAGCTTGTCTGCAAATTCCAACGGTTTTGCATTGCTCACTTTTGTAAGGCCCCCCAAAGTCACTTGTTCCACTCCCAGAAAACTCTTAGTGACTGAAAGAGCCATCACTACACAAAGCACTGTTTAAACTATCTGAATTCAACACTCAAAACAAAAGACACTAACATCTACCATTTGGTGCCTTTGAGTCCAACAACCCTAAACCCAAATTGGAATTATAGAGTAATCCCAACAAGAGCCCTCAATCTGTTTCGGACAAGGTCAGATTCCCTCAAAATATTTTTAAGAAGGTAGCCTTAACCCTAACTTTTTCTTTTTGTAAAGGTAGATGTGAAGCGGGTGTTCCAGATATGCTGCAACTGGTCAAATCACTTGGCTTTAAGCAAAACAGAATTTATTTAAACACTACATTGAAAAGTGAACAAAAGAAAGTGGGATTTAGAGTAATTTAACTATTGGAAAACTTAACTGACCTGATACAGCAACTTACCTAATTAACAGTAACATCCCATAAACACACCCCTTAATAGAACGGTAAATTCAAACACAGGTTCTTACAGGCAGGAGAGAACAACATCCAGAGAGATTTCAGAGAAAGTCAGTCAGGAATTCTTTACTGAACCTTGCAACATTTCTGCATCTTGTGACTGCTACGGCTAAAATAAACTAGAAGAAACCTAGGAGAACTAGAAAAAATCCAAGGACAAAATAATCTTTTTAAAGTGACAGCATCATCACAACTATCCTTAAATGAACATTCTCTCCTCTATCGGTCTAGGTTTCATATTTTCACAACAGATAAATTACTAATTAAGCGCAAAACTGTTGTGAGTTGCAGAATGGTATGTGTTAGAAATTAGTTTAAATTTACATACACTCCTAAGAAATGAGACCTTACAAAATTTCCATTCAATCCATCTAAAAACAAAGACTTGCATTGACTTTTACATAGTGCTTTTTATAAGCACAATAATATACTTTGCAGCTAAATGTTGATGCTGCTGTAAATAAGAAGTCTGGTTTGGGATTGGGGTGAAAGGCAGTATTTAGTTGAATAATCCATTTACTTTACCCCAGAAAACGTTTTGATTGTTACCTTCAACTATAAAGATTTGACAGTTTGTTTCAATTCCCTGCAGCATACAGTCCTTCCGAAGCTGCCTTGCCTCTTTTCATCCCTTCTAGAAGACAAATCCTGGCTAATTCTTCAACATGCACTACAGGGATTTACATTGTTTGCTGAGGTAACAAATCATTCTTACATAGTGTAGTTACATAGTTTGATTTATATTGCAGGTATAAGTTACTAGCTTACGTATATTTAATATTTCTAGGACGGTTAATTGGTTACACCTGCCAACAATAGAAATTATCAATGTATAACAGCCTTCGGTTATTTTCCATCCACTATGAATACACTGAGCTAATTTGGTATTGAGAGTACAAAACCAGACTGTTGTTAGATCTGCTGTGTAGTTAATTGGGAGCTGTGACAAGGCATGCAGTGCGAATGGTTTCCAACAGTATTCAGTACATGAATTTATGTAGTCCTCACTGCACAGCCTGGCTCGTTGGTATATATAAATTATTGAATGACCACCAGCTAAGACTCATAACTACGTGAATAAAGTTGTTTAAATTAAATTACTTTTCTTTTAGTAATGACGTTTGAGGTTATATAAGATATTGGCATCACTTCAGAAGAGATGAAGCTTGCAGTCCATTCACGTTAACAAAAATTTGCCCCTTCAGCTATTAAAAAGTGACTTTTCTGTAAGACATCCCCCTGTTCCAAACCACTTAAATGTAAACGACCTTGGTTGGTTTGTAATGCAGGATACATGGTTCATTTTGTGGTCTGCCTTTAACCATTTAGACTCAATAATTTGTGAGTGATAAAATTTCTTCTTTCAGGGGACATGCCACGAGGAAGTGGTCCCTCAAAGCCTCGAGTCAGGAGCATCAAAGTGCAGAGTTGTAAGCTTCTTGAACAAGGTACATTTAATTTAAACTGATTCCTATGAAAGTGAGTCTCATTTCTCATCTTTTAAAGTTGTTTTATGATAAAACTTGCTTACTTCTGATCATTTCATTCTGCTTTATTTTAGTCGTAGAACTACCATGAGAAAAATAATTAGCTGAACTTTAAACTTGAAAAGTTGAAAGGTTTATGTTGAATCCCACCCATAGAACCAAAAACAAGTGTATTCAATTATCAATAAAACAGCCAAATACCTATTTCATAAACAATTCTGGCATTTTTCTTTCATTCATTCATGGGATGTGGGTGTTGCTGACTGAGCCACCATTTATCACTCGTCCCTAGTTCCACTTGAGAAGGTAGTGGTGAGCTGCCAACGTGAACCACTTCAGTCTGTTTGGGATGGTAGACCATTAGGGAGGGAGATCCAGAATTTTGACCCAGCAACACTGAAGGAACAGCAATGTATCTCCAAGTCAGGGTGATGAGGGGCTTTGAGGGGAACTTGCAGGTGGTGATGTTCACAAAAAGCTGCTGCCCTTGTCCTTCTAGATTGTAGTAGGCCTGGATTTGGAAGGAACTGCCTAAGGAGCCTTGATGAATTCCTGCAGTGCATCTTGTAGATGGTACATGGTGCACTACTGAGTATTGATGGTGGAGGGAGTGAATATTTGTAGACATGGTGGCAAAAGCAGGTTGTTTTGTCCTGGGTAATGTCAAGCTTCTTAAGTGTTGTTGGAGCTGCACTTAACTAGGCAAGTGGAGAGTATTCCATCATACTCCTGACTTGTGTCTTGCAAATGATAGATAAGCATTGGGAGGTGAGTTAATCACTTCAGAATTCTTAGTTTCTGACCTGCTCTTAACTACCAAGCTGCAAGAGTAGTCTTGGTATTTATGTGGCTAGTTCAGTTCAATTTCTGGTTAGTAGAAGTCCCCAGGATGTTGATAATAGGGTGTTCAGCGATGGTAATGCTATTGAATGTCAAATGACGATGGTTAGGTTCTCTTTGTTGGCATGAATGTAACTTGCCACTTGTCA
Organism: Rhincodon typus; assembly: GCF_021869965.1. Classification (NCBI taxonomy): domain Eukaryota; kingdom Metazoa; phylum Chordata; class Chondrichthyes; order Orectolobiformes; family Rhincodontidae; genus Rhincodon; species Rhincodon typus. The sequence goes on along the minus strand of NC_063341.1, from coordinate 28,625,568 downwards.
ACCCAAGCTGGATATTGTCCAGGTCTCATTGCAAATGGATATAGACTTCTTGAACATCTGAGGAGTCACAAATGGTGCTGAACCTTCTGCACTCATCAGTGAACATCCCCACTCGCTTTGGGATGGATGGAGGATTATTGATGAAGCAGCTGAAGGTGGTTGGGCCAGAGGTACTATCTTGAGAAACTCCTCCCAGGAATATATCCTGGAGCTGAAGTGACTGACCGCAAACAACCACACACCATTCTTCTATGTGCCAGATTTGATTCCATCTAGCAGAGATTTCACCCCCCACCCACATTCCCAATGACTCTAGTTTTGCTTGGGCTTTGTGCTACATTCAGTCAAATGTGGCCTTGATGTCAAGAGCAGTCAGTCCCACCTCACCTCTCGAATGCAGTTGTTTTAGCCATGTTTGAACAAAGGCTGGAATGTGTTGTAGTTATACTGGAACACTTTGGCTAGGGGTGCAGTAAATTCTGGAGCACACTCACTTAGTACAATTCCCAGAATGTTGAGGGCCCATAGCCTTTGCGGTATCCATTGCCTCCAGCTATTCCTTGATATCACATGGAGTGAACTGAATTGGCTTAAGACTAGCATCTGTGATGTTAAGATATCTGGTGGACGCCAGGATTGATCATTCACTCGGCCCTTCTGGATGAAGGTAGTTGGAAGTACTTAGCCTCACCTTTGCAGGGATGACGTGGGCTGCCCATCATTGAGGATTGGGATGGATACTTGTGGAACTTAATGTCTAAACTGTTTTATTCTTACTTCATATAATTGTAGGAAAAAAGGTACAATTCCATAAAAATCTGAATTCTCGGCTTTATGCGTGTTATGTAGTTTGTTGGAGCAGCATTTTCATAATCATTTTAATCCGAATATTATTTTAAATATAAGCCTTATGTTATGGACAGCGATCAATTTGCATTGGAAATAATTAAATATGCATAGTAATCCTAACAGTATATGTAGCATCTTGTAAAACAAGAACTCCTAGCTAATGAAAAATCTGCTAAGACATTCCTGGGTTAAAATGTCTTTCCATTTGGATTGTATTAATTCCAATGTCTGTCTTTCAGTTATCTAAATTTGAAAAGCAATGTTTGTGGTCAGGGTTATAAGATTGGATGGATTCTGGATTTTTCAGAGTGATAATTTAATATTAATTAAAAGATTTTCATTGAGTTAGTTGTCAGAAAGGTAATAATGAGATATTAAGATGTCAATAAGGGAGATTTAATCAAATGTTTATGATCAGTTTGCTAGGTTTCTCTGGAATTTTTTCAATTACTTAGATGCGGTGTCTGCCCCGCAAACCTCATCAAATTTCTATTATTTAGACTTTTGCAGAAACCAAGTGAAGAAAGTTTATTCTCTGGAAGGCCCCTTCCAGTATTAAATGTTTTGTTTTTGTTTCAGGCGATTACAACAACTGAGACCAAGGAATTGCAAATGGAAAGATTAAAGCGACAAAATGCAATTCTAGATGCACATTTCACTCGCCCACATCTATGTGCAGTGAATGGCTCTGTTGTGGTGGAGGTATATACTTTGATACCTTCTTTAGAAGACATTAACTGCAGTTTCACTTTAACTATGAATAGTGACCCATGATCTGGCACGTTGCTGTTGTGGCAATTAGTTTTTTGACAGACTTTGACAATGCAACACAACTGAGCCTAATCTGTCATAGCCATCCTACAACTCCATTTGGAAATATGCATATTTGGTTAAGCTATCAGTAGCAGATATCTGGACTCATTTCCACTAACCTAAAACCAGGCTTGTAGTATCTAAACTGCTACCCTGAATGAAATCAGCATAAACCATTGTAATGTTCTTTATAATTCTTGTTTTGTTCTTGGAAATATTTATAAAATTGGGTGTTAACTCATGTGTTGCATATGGTTTTGTAATGACTGAAGGTACTGACAGCAATTAAGAAAATGGGTTGCCTCCAGCAAGTGCACGGACTTCTGCTGAGTTTGTGAGAGTGAGTGAGGTGGTTAGGGGAGAAAATGAGAAAGGAATCGATGCTTCATCGGAGATCGTGAACAAGCAGGAAGGGTGCTGAGGTCCTGCAAAAGGAAGTTAGGGAGGGAGACAGAAGTTATAAAGTTGGACCTCTAGGGTTGTAACTTAAGGATTACCCACCATTGTCATATGCTAGTGAAGCCAGAAATAGGAAGATAGCACAGCTGAATATATCACTAAAGAGCTGGTGTAAGAGGGATTCCGATATCTGGATCATCAAACCTCTTCCATGGCAAGTAGGACCTGTACAAAAAGGATAGGTTACGGGGGTACTGGAGAAACAGTCAGTATGCGAGAATGATATGGAGGTGCTGGTGTTGGACTGGGGTGGACAAAGTCAAATTACACGACACCAGGTTATAGTCCAACAGGTTCATTTGAAAACACAGGCAGGGATCTATGTTGAGGCCTCAATTATTCACTTAACAACCTGGATGACAGCATAAAAATTCAAATATGTCAATTTGCTGAAGACAAAACCAGGCAGCATTGTAGAAGGGGGTGATGACAGCATAAAATTACAACAGGATTTGGCTACATTAGGTAATGGACAAAGCTGTGGCAGATCAATTTTAACACAAGCATGTGAGGTTATCCACTGAAGTCAAAAAAATGGATATTGGTATTTTTCAGAAGGCACAATGTTAAATATAGATGTCCAACAAGATTTGTGGGTTCAGGTGCATAACTCTTTATGCCACAAAGGGTGCAGAAATAATCAAGGCTGATGAAATGCTGGCCTTCCTATCTAAAGGGCTGGAGTATGGGGATGTAGACATTATGCTGCAGTCATACAAAATACTAGTTAGACCCCACTTAGTACTGGGCACCACATCTTAAGAAGGATGTTTTGGCCCTGGAGGGAGTTTAGTGCAGATTTATAAGGGTTACTTGGACTTAAGGGCTTATGTTCAGGAGAAATTAAATAAATTTGGCCTCTATTCTCTAGAAGGTTAAGGGGTGGTTTAATAGTGGTCTTCAGGATATTAACCGGGAAAGACAGGGCAGACAAAGAAACTATTTCCACTGGTTTAAGATTCTAGAACGAGGGGACAAAACCTAAGAAATAGGCTAGTCATGAGAGATGTTAGAAAGCTCTCCTACACACAAAGAATAGTGGAGGTTTGGAACTCTCTTCCTCAAATGGTGGTCGATGCTAGTTCAGTTATTAATAATAATTTGACTCATTTAAATTTAAAGCAAGAATATCAAGAGATATGAACCAAGGCAGGCATTTGGACTTTGGCCACAGATCAGCCATGATCTCACCGAGCGGAGGAGCAGGCTCGAAGGTGAACGGCCTCCTGTTCCTACGGGAACTCTCAGGAGGAAAATGTGCTTCAAAAGGCAGGGGGCTCTGTTCTTAAATTAACCAATGACCCGCACTAACAAATCACTAGTTGAAAGTGCACTGGAGAGTCATTACAGGAGCTCAGGTCATAGTTGAAGAATTTGTTACTAGGGCTGAGCCTTTCTACTTCTCTTTTCAGCCATATGCTAAACGTGCCAGGTTGGAACAATTTGAAGAGGAGGAGTATGAGAAAACCTTGCAAGCAGCAGAAAATGCTTTTAAAACATTACAGACTTTGCTAAAACAGGGACCAGCACCAGAATGGATAAAGGTCCGTTTACAAGCCCTACAAACAACAATCACTGCCATGAACAATGGCAGGCAATAAAGTATATAACAGTCTGAAGAAGTTACATTGTCTTGCTGCAGAGAGGAATGACTATCATCACTGTATAATGGAATTGATCAGTGATGCCAGTCGGCTATCTTTTGAGATAGTCAAGAATTGCATGTAATGTACTACATGTGGCTAATGTTCCAGTGTTGATTTGCGTCAAATTAACCATACATAATGTATTTGTTGCTCACTCATTAGTTAAGTTTTCAACCTGTTAAGATACAGATTTAAAATTTTTTGCAGTTTTCTGTAACAGCTAAAGTGAATCAGCAGTATCCACTTCAGCTAGTCAGGTAGATAAATGAGCAGCCAATTGACCAATTTCTTAAAAAAAAAACCTGTGCTACTTGAGTTAACTAATGCAATGAACAAATTCAAAGGTGACAAAACAACTAACTACATTGCTAAATTCTCAACTGAGTTCAGAGTCTGGTAAGTGAACTGAAAGTTGGAATTAGTCAAGCGAATGCTTTCAAATTTGCACAGGTTTTATTAAAGTTTTAGATCAAGGGGCCACACTTCTGTAGCATTTGGTAATTCACCACATATATAGTACCTTCATAAACCCCAAAAGAGCAAATTCTGTTTTGTAATGGACATTTTACAACTGAGTGGAGCTGTGAACACATGCAGTAAGAAGTTTGCTAAGGATCACAAGATATGAGTTACATGCACCATCTGATAATCTCATTTTGTGTCTGCATTCTGCCTGCCAGCGAGAAGCTGATCATCCCTTTTCTGCCACAATGGAGTGCTTAAACCTGCAAAGAGAATGTGTTTTTAAATTGAAAAGTATCAAGATTTTGTTGCTGGATGTAGTCACTGTTGCAATTAAGTATAAAACCACCAATGTTAAATGTAACTTTTCTTTCAAATAGCTCTTTATTATAGAAAAAAATTAATACATTTGAATCCAATAAATTATTTTACTTTTTTAAAAATTGGCCATTTTATTATTGGGAATTCACTTTCAAAATAAAGCTAAACATTAAATAATTCAGTTGAATGAACGTCCTTAAATTAGTCTAACTTGATACCTTGCTGAATAAGGACTTGTGGCTGTCTAAGTACATATTAATTTATGTTGATAACTTGCAATTGCATTGTCCAAATACACTGTCACTAATGTTTAAATATCTACATCTAATAGTTTTGGAAGGATAAAGAAAAATTAATAAAACTGAAAGAAGGTTTTAACTATTAATGAATTAAAGCAGCAATCCCAGAGTATTCACATTAAATTTGTCCAGTGTTTCAGTTCCAAGTCCTCAATATCTGATGGTGATCTGTTTAAACCCTGCAGCTTCTGAACTGACTAGAAATTAACAGTTTCATACTTTTCACTTAAGCTGGTTTGTACAATTAAAATTAAGTAATTATGTAGGATCGAATATTACAAGTGGATGTTTGCTGCTTCAACTGTTCATTGGTGATTCTTCATAGCAAAGCAGTATGTTTTGAGTAATTATCCACAGATTCAGAATAAAAACAAATCTCCAAGTCTGATCTGCTAAAAAAAATTAAAGGGCGAAAAATTCTGAATTTTGTCCATTTGACAGTGCTAAGGCAAGGATCAATTCAATCTGGCACTGGATACCTGAGTGATTAATATTGAACAGGAAAAGCTTTACCATATATCGTGCTTCATTTCTGTATTGTGGCCTATGTATAAGTTGAGCTATTTTGTGTTGTGTACATATGCTCAATAAGAACTGGTTTAAATCTATGTAAATAGACAGCTAATACATAGGGAGAATTTAATTCAAATATAGAAACTTCAGTCCTCAACATGTGAAGGCCATTGTTTTAACTTTTGTTCCACTAAATCATTTTATTATTCCCAGAGGTTTTTGGTTGCAAATAGGGGATTCCAATATATATATTTCCATGTGCAATTAAAATAGTCATGAGAGATTATTTTATTTGCTGCTGAGTTGGAGGATCAGTGAAAACAGACCTCTAGGAGCTTAAAAATCACATTTGCCAACTGAAAGCAAATGTTGCCATCAGAAAATAATGTAAAATATACACATTCGCCTTCCATATTCAGAAATACAATCAAATGTTCAATTAGAACTATTTTGGTGTAGTTCCTAAACACACAAAATAGTTGTAATTACAAAAAAGTATTCATTAAAATCCCCATCAATATTTCTGCACTTATGAATATTGCAATATGTATCAAGCCCTTGATTTAAATATTCTATTTGGTATTTTGAGTCAAAAGTATCTACATGCACCCGAAACAAATATTTCAAAGACTTTACTAATGTGGTGATTTCCCAATGCTTGAGTCATTGGTGTTCATATGAGGTTAGAATTAGTCGAGATGTACATGGCACCAAAAATGAAAAACAATTTTAGCCCTGCTTCAGCTCAATGATCTAAAAACATCCTTGTACCATCTGATTCTTCTTAGGGTATATGACAGAACTTATACATAACTTTATTAAAACTCAAAACACCAACTGTTATTTGACAGGAAAAAAAGTAACTATAATTTCAACCTTTCCAACTACCTCCGATAATGGGGCATTGCAATCTTTACATTTACCAACTTAAACAGGTAGTATGGAGCTTCTAAGGCAGGGCTTTGCACCAAATTAATAACTGTAAATGTTATATCTCAGAAACATTTGGCATTCAATGGTGCACTTTATAATTTTGATATCTGCACACTGACTTCACCAGCTGTAGAGCATGAGGTTAGGCTAGTTTGACTTCTGAATGAGATTAACTCCTCCAGGGAGTCTTAATCTACTCTGTTAATAAAGGGGCACTGGGGCAGCCTCAGGTTGCATTTTATGCCGAAGTGCAAGCAAAATTACTTTGTTACACTTTTAGTTTAAATGTACACAGAAAACAGTAACAATCACTTTTCACCGAAATCCGGATTACTCAAACATTTCACCAAAGAAACTTGCATTTTAATCTATAGGGTAAATTAGTTGCAAGTCACAGAGGAGAAACCAGCAGTACACCTTCCTCTATATAACATTTAAGATCTGCACAAATAGAATCAAATTTCAAAATAAAGCATTTCTGGTACTCAGTAAGTATCACTAAGATGACCTATCCCAACAAGCAAACAGCTAATGGCATTGTGTAGTTCCTGATATATCCTTCTCAGATACTCTTTAAAAACTGTTTCTTCAGGTATTTGCAGAGGCAATAAAACACCACCATCTTTATTCCACCAGCTATACTTTTTGTACTAAACAAAAGCTAAACTGGTTGGCAAAAGTCATAGTCAAAGGATAGGGGGAGGTGGTAGGGCCAGAGTGTTTGAGTATCAAAGATGTTGATCTTCATTTACAAAATTGTTTTAGGCACAGTTTCTATTTCACCAACTATTATCCTCCCAGTTCAGATCATCTTCCCAGCCTTCAGTTTCCACCTGAAAAAGACCAAACAGTACATATTTAAGATAACCATATATAATATCTTATCTTCCCATAAACTAGGTTGTCTTTGGGCAAAGAGATTTGAGAAATCAAATAATTACATGTGCAGAGCAGTGACAATGTATTGTTAAGCTCCGGTATCAATTTATGTGTTTTAATAAACATTTGTAGAAAAGATCCAGTGGAGTGTGGGAGAAATTTACATCTTTTTGGCATGTGCGGGATTGGAAAACATCTTTTCTAGCTGCTTCTGGTGCTCCCAGACTTCCTGCCAGCTTGCATGTAGACTGTGTTCACTGCCATCAGCAGTACTACATATTCAGAAAATTACTAGTCAGGAGGTGCATGTCAGTGACCCATTCTAGATCTGCCTTCTCCCCAGTCCTTTAAAATACACGTACACTCCCATTTCCCACTTTACTTTTACTGTACAAAATGAGCAGATGTATATCCAGTAAAAGTCTTTTTTTATTTAAAGCCAATCCTACAATGCAGGCATCTTTTTAATGGTGCAGTATACCCAATCCAGTCCAGAGAGGGGAATTGATTGGCAACATGTAACCCAGTTGGCTGCCTTCATTTAACCAGCATACCTAGCAGTTGAAAGGAGATGAAAAAGGCCAAGTCAATAAGTTATGTGTCTTTTCAGCTGGCTTGCAGCAAGACTGCTTTCTCCAGTCCAAAAACCTTACCTGCTTCCAAGCAAATACCAATTTCTTTAGCCACTACCTGCCTACCACACAAGCTCATTCTCATCCTATTTCCCCACTTGACTTAATGAGACTTTACACCACAGGTGGTCCCACGAGGCTGGCTGTTGGGCAGGAAGCATTTAAGGTACTAAGGATTTCTAAGAACTTCTAGGTTTCTTGAACATTACCATTAAATCGGCCCTAGTGAAAAGCCCTGTAAATTTAATACCAGGACCCATTTTTTCATCTTGACTTTGCTCTGGTGCAGGAAATCAGACTATAAATCAGTGAATGGCTCATTATGATGCTTCTCACCCCTCTACTGCACTCATTTGCTTTACTCCATCCCTAGCTTTTGCATCAGAAATGAGGGTTCATCACAATCACACCACGAGAAGATTCCAAGACCATCTTTCCCTCCTCCAAATCAGCACAAATCTGTTTGTTACACTAGTGTTGTCATGCATAAATCTCTGGGTTATCAAATACAAAGTCTACTTTTATCAAAGCTATAGAAATCTCTACAGTGAAATTTTGGGAATTGAAAATACTACAAGACTTTGTACTTTGCAACATTTCCAAAGGGGAATCAATCAAAAATAGTACCTCCTTCACATATGATACGTAATATCTATAAAACAATATTTAACAAGAAATTTCCTAAATTTAAAAAATTGCATCAAAATTGAACAAATATTGAAAACAGTATTAATAGTAATTGGGTGAACAAGAGATTACATTGAAACAACTCATGAATTTTGTTTAAAAATTCTCTTAAAATAAATCAATGTTTCCATATGGATATCACTGGGTTACTGAAACAACAATGCTTATGTGCTCAACATTCTGCTGGCATGGAAAGTTCTCAAATTATATCCTAGTCTCGTAGTAGAAGTAGCTGAAACTAAAATTTGACAAAGATAAATTGGAAGTTTTTAATCTGCATGTCTCATAATATTGAGTTGCTGGCATATATAATTTGATTTAGAATTTGACAGCCATCAATGCTAATAAAAGTCCTTTGCAATCACCAGTTCCATTCCAGTTAACATGACAAAACAACAAATAAAGCAAAATTGGGCCAGTGAAGATTTGAAATGTGTATTCCAATGTGCTTCATTACTCCTGCTCCAAATCCATGCAGACTTTATCTAATTTTACTCGTGTATTGAGGGGCTCTGTATTTAAAAGCTGAGTAGCATTCACTTTTTTTTTCCCCAAATATAAACTCTTTAGGAAATTATGCAGTCATTCAACACAGATTGAAGACCTTGGTCTCCACTGAATTAGACTGAAACCTTAGACCATTGTAACCAACAGAAGGGGCAGAGCAATTCAAGATATTCATGAGAAGTACAGGAAATATTTTTCAGTTTTTCTATAAAATACTAAAGGGTGTTGAACTACTGATCACTACAGTGTTGAATAATCAAAAACATTTACACAAGATACAAGAGGAAGCCTACATTTTCTACCAAAAAAACTCACGATAGTGTATCCTACTCTTTCAGGCCATAGTTTAAAAAGTACCAATGCCACTTGATCGAAAGTTTCAACTCACCTCAACAATGTCTGCTGCAAACTTTGATGCAAGTGCTAGAGTTGGTGAATTAGCTTCTGTTCTCAGAATCTTCTCTGTACATTTTGATGCTTCTTCAGTTGGTTTGGCAGTAACATTTAGTTCTGTTCTTTGTGCTGGCATTAACAAACCTGTGGAAGAAACTTTAATGTCTGGTATCATATCAGCAAACAGATCTAGTTCAGGGTCTCTCTGTGGCTTTTTAACATTTATAGTGAATTCCTCTCCGAGCCCTGTGTTCAAAGAGGTTCTCTGTGCAGTAGTTTTCTGCCTGGAGAACGTCTGTCCAGTTGAATCTGCTTTTGTACTCTCCGTTATTGATAAGTTCTGCTGGTTCCAGTTATCATTCCTCCAATTCTCACGTGAAGTAACAGAGCGAGTTTTCAGTGCTAAAGAAAGTTTCATGCCTTTGGACTGGGCCTTATTCCCGGTGATAGATAAATTAGAAGTCTGCTGCTTATTTAATTGTTCTGGTTTTATTGTGCTAGAATGATTATCTATCACAGGTTCAAAGTCATCCCATGGTTCATCTTTCACAGCAATGTTCTCAGATGGATTACCTGAACTGCTGCAATCCTTTGTAGACTCAACTTTAATTCCTATATTTCGTTCATTCTCCTCCGACTTGCTCCAGTCTGGCCAATCCTCAGCAGATTCATGGATCAGCACTGAATTTTGTGTACTACCAGCACCAGAAATGTCGTTCCCACGAATACCATTCATTGACATTATGGATGTTGGTGCTTCATATTGGGCTATGTCCAGAAAGGAAAAAACTCAAGTTACAACTACAATAGGAATATATAGAATAAAACTCAAGCGTGACCATTAATCAGAACCGTATTTAGCTGTTAGAAACTATTAAATATTCATTCTTTGCATTGCCTGTTACATGATTAGGCAAGTTTGGAGATCTGGTGTATACTTAATACTAAGAAAAGCTTGTATAGATGCACACACCTATAACTTAACATCTGCCTAGCCATCATTTTCTTCTACTACTCCAATGTTATGGCAGTCAGAAAATGGAAACAATTTTTTTTTTTTTTTTAAAAAAAAACCATCCAACTTGACTGCTTAGTGAATTGCTATACAATGTATACCTTTATTTATTATAAATAGACCTTTATTTTATGAAACTTGGACAGTTTTTAACGGTGCAGCGTTTATGCCAAGGAAAATCTTACCAGTGCATTTCAGTGCCTGTGCCTTAATGTAAAACCCTCTAAGCATCAGTTAGAACATATTAAAGCACAATTTTAATTTATGATTCCATGGGGCCCAATTGTGTACTGATTGCCAACTCAATTTCAAATAAATATTTAAGACAACTGGATCATGCTCACATTCCATATGTGAAAGTTAAGAAAAGCCCAATTTCATTTCAGTGCATAGCACAAATTCAGACTTGCCTTTCTAATGTTTACCTGCTTCTCCCAATATCGGAAACCTTGAAGACAGCTGATTTTGAGTGAGATTTGTGTGCCCTTTCTCTTTCCCAAATGTGGGTTTCTTCTTTGGCTCAGAGATCTTTGAAAACAGTTTGAATGAATTGTTGTTTAAGGCCAGAGAACTGTGAAGCTCATGATTATTGCTGACATGTGCAGGGGAGCCTTAGAAAAAAAAAATTAAGATCACAAATCAATTTTAGCTTTAGCTATTGTCACAATTTTACACTAGAATAATAGCATAGATTTCCATTAATAACATTCTAATACCGCCAAATAGAACTCTAATATTGTAACTCTATTCTCATTGCACACAAAACAAGTACAATGTTAAGTTGACATTTTAATTGAGATTGTGTGGTTAATCATTTAAGGCACAAATAAAAGTCTGAACCTGCTTCCAACGTATACAACAAAACTAATGTAAATAATGGGGAGCCAAGGATTAGTTAACGGGCAGGAACAAAAAAATAGGGATAAACAGGACATGTTTAAGTGCCAGGCAGTAACTACCAGAATGTAACATGGATCAGGACTTGGCACTCTAAATCAATAACATCCAGTGAAAATAAAAAGATCTGGAGTAATGTACAAAACAAAGCTAGGTGGAAATATAAACTGAGGAAGATAAAGAGGTGCTAAGAGGCCCCCACACACAACTCTTTCTCTGATATACCGATGATATTCATCGGTGCTGCCTCCCTCTCTCGTTCGAAATTGGAAAAGTTCATCGATTTCGCTTCCAACCTCCACCCTGCCATCACTTTCACCTGGTCTATCTCTGACTCTTCCCTTCCTTGAAATCTGTTTCCATTTCTGGCGATAGACTGCCCACTAATATCAACTATAAACCCACTGACTCCCACAGCTATCTGGGCTATACATCGTCACACCCTGCTTCCTGTAAAGACTCCATCCTATTCTCAGTTCCTCCATCTCCATCGCACATGTTCAGAGGAGGCCAACTTTGACAAGGGAGCCTCCAAAAACGTCCACCACCTTCCTCAACTGAGAATTCCCCAGCATCGTTGTCGACAGGGCCCTCAACTGGGCCTGACCCATCTCCTGCACTTCTGCCCTCACCCCATCCCTCCTGTGACAGCGATATGGTTCCCCTCATCCTTAACTACCATCCCACCAACATCCACATCCAGAAGATCATCAGATGCCATTTCTGCCACTTTCAGCGAGATGCCACCACCAGACACGTATTCCTCTCCCGTCTTGTCCACCTTCTGCAGGGACCGTTCCACACTTCACCTGCACTTCCCAGAATCTAGTCTACTGCATTTGCTGCTCACAATATGGTCTCATCTACACTGAGGAAACAAAGCGTAGACTGGGTGACCACTTCGCAGAACATATACATTCTGCTCACAAAAAACATACTGAGCTACCCGTTGCCTGCCACTTTAG
>NC_063341.1:28580614-28612798 GCF_021869965.1 Rhincodon typus | reverse complement strand
CATACCATCCTGTTCCCTGGCCAACATCTGTCTCTGGCTTGCTGCAGTGTTCCAGCGAAGCTCAACGCAAGCTGGGAAAACAACACCTCATTTTCTGCTTGGGGTCCCTGCAGCCCTCTGGACTCAATATTGAGTTCAATAATTTTAGGGCCTAAATTCTCCCATACCCTGGCCCCCTACCCCTTTTATGAAGCATAAAAGATTCTAATGGGGCTTTGATAGGACAGACATTTATAGATTCTTCTACCCTGGCTGGTGATTACAGGGGGAAAAAAAAGCAACAGTTTAGGACTTAAATAAACATAATTTCTTTATTCAAAGTGTTATGAATCTTTGGAAATCTCTACCCCAGACGCTTGGGAAAATTTGATGAATGTATTCAAGGCTGAGATAGACATTTTTTGTTTCTCAATAAATAAAATGATGGGGAGGAACTAAGAAAAATTTAGTTAGAGCTGATGATCAGCAGTGATCATCTCAAAGCATGCATGGCTCAAGCAACCATTTGGCCGATTCTCATCTCTTATGTTGTGAGATGTTGTAGATTCCCAAGCCAGGAAAAATATTTTCTTTACATCTATCCTTCTCAAGACCCTTAAGAATTTGATGATTCACTTAGATTATCTCTTATATTTTCTGGAGTTCAGAAGAATATGTTTAATGGACTTCTCTCATAATGGACAATTTTCTCACAGGTCAATAGATTAATTTTAGTTATTAATGGAAGTGGGAATTGGTAGGAAAGTGGATTGAGACAGAAGAATAGTCAAGATCTTCTCAAATTGGCTTTGTTGCATTCACTCTAAAGCAAATACGTCCCTCCTTGGGTATGACACCAAATCGGGATACTATAATATTAGTGTGGCCGCACCAATGCCTTGTACAAGTGCAGTGAAACTTATTGACTCTTGTATTCCAGACCCCCTTAGAAGTAAAAACTAACAAACAACTTGTCTTCCAAATTGCTTACTGTGCCTGAATGTTCATTTTCTCTGATTAATGTACAAGGACACACATGTTCTTCCAAAGTAAACATTTCCCAGTTTCTGAGCATTCTAAAAACACTTATTTTTCACAGCATTCTTCTGTGTTCTTACAACTCATACAACCTGCCTATATCTCTGTAGCTTTTCTGCGTTATTTTTGTTGCTTATTATCATAAGAAATAGGACCAGGAGTAAGCCGAACTACCCCTAAAATCAGCTCTGACGCTGAACATAATCATCGCTGACCATCTGCCTTAACTAACTTCTCTTCCTGCTCCCCATACCCCTAAGTCCAACTCAATGAAAATCTGTCTATTACAGTCTTGAATATACTCAATGATGGAGAATCCACAACCCTCTGTTGTAAAGAATTCCAAAGATACACAAGTGCTCAATGAAGAAGTTTTTCCTCATCTTAATCCTAATGGATGACCCCTTTTCCTGAGATTTTGCTCATGTTCTGGAGGAGAACCTAAAGGGGAAACAAACTCCATATGTGTACCCTGGGAATTTTCTTTAGAATCTTGAATGTTTCAATGAGATCATAATTCATTGTTTTAAATTTCAGGGCATAAATCCAAATTAATCAGCCTCTCACCCTAGAACCAATCTAGTGATTGTATAGCCTCCAAGGTGAATATCTTTCCTTAGATAATCTATTTATAGTTCTCTGGTAAAGATGTGTGATGCACAGAAAACATCAGAAACTTTATGACCTACCTTCAGGGGTGATCTCAGTTGATCTGAAGTTGGGTGTTGTACGTTTGAAGATCTTTGCTCTCTCACCTCCAACAACTACATCAGCTCCAAGAAGTGGCACCAACACTGCTAGGCTGCAGAGTGTTCCAGACACTAGAGTATTACTGGTATCTCTTAATCCTAGTAGCACCTAAACAGGAAAAGATGTGTTTTGTTCTTTTTCCATGGAAATCAAAAGTAAATATCTTGATTGTAATGACGCTCTCCATATCCTTCAAGGACCTCTAATGTCTACACACAGCTGATAGTATTTCAGTATTAGGTAGCTGCAGACAAGCTTAGAAGGTTGTCTAAAGTCAAGCCTGCCATTGTCAGTTGCTACTGATTTAGTGCCTGTGGCTCATTGGTAACACTCTTACCCACAACTCAGAACAGAGCAAAGCAAAAAAATCTCGACCAAATTTTCAGTGTAATACTAAGAATATTCTAAACAGTACAATTGGAAGTGTTGGCTTTCAAGCAAGACCCTAAAAACAAAAAACTAAAAACAAAACAAAAAACAAAAAAAAAAAACCCAGCTGTCCTACAGGACTGTAACAGATTCTTCAGGTGAATCTGAAGAGCAGGGGAGATCTCTATACTGTTTTGGTCAGTATTTATCCATTAACTAATAGAAAAAGCTTTTCATTAGACTTTGCTTGGCCCAGATGTTTTACAAGAGTTTTGTGTCACAAGTTATTGTCATTGCACACTTCAAACCACAGCACTCTATACAATAATCAGGTAGAGATAGTAAGAACTGCCAATGCTGGAGTCTGAGATAACACGGTGTGGAGCTGGAGGAACACAACAGGCCAGGCAGCAGAGGAGCAGGAAAGCTGACGTTACGGGTCGGGACCCTTCTTCAGAAATCATTTCTGCTGTGTTCCTCCAGTTCAACATAGTGTTACAATAATCAAGTACTTGCGAGAATAGAGCAAGCAACTGTATCTGCTTAATATGGTTCAGAAATTCCATAACCCATTACATCTGTATTTGTTACTACATGAAATCATGCTTCTAACTTGATTGCAAATTCACACAAAGCTAAAGTAATGCAAGTTTTGCTGGAAATCAGCCTTTTGGATGCAAACTTGTTTCACGAATAAAATGCAACTGTCATCATTAAGCATTGATGTGCAGCAACGTGTCTGATCCAGAACATCTGAATTAGGAGGAGGAGGCCACGTCACCCTTCAAGCCTGCTCTGCCATTCTATAAGATCATGGCTGATTCACATTCCCACCTCTCCCTGATAAGCAAGTGGATGAAGCGTTATGAAATATCTCTCTCTTCCTAAAAAATATTCAAGGACAATGCATCCACCACCTTTTGACGGCTTTGGTTCCAGAGAGAAAAAAAGTTTGCATCTCAGTCTTAAATGGGTAACCCTTGTTTTAAAAACGTGGCAACCAGTACTAGATTCTTAAAGACATACATCCTTGATCATCAGTAAGGTGATGGAAGGTGTCATCACAGCACCTGGTTCAGCAATAACCTGCTCAGTGACATCCAGTTTGGGTTCCACCAGGGCCACTCAGCTCCTGACCTCATTACAGCCTTGGTTC
This sequence comes from Rhincodon typus, assembly GCF_021869965.1. Classification (NCBI taxonomy): domain Eukaryota; kingdom Metazoa; phylum Chordata; class Chondrichthyes; order Orectolobiformes; family Rhincodontidae; genus Rhincodon; species Rhincodon typus. Next base: position 28,609,506 of record NC_063341.1, on the reverse strand, counting down.
AAACATGGACAACAAAGCTGAATTCCAGAGGTGAGGTTAGAGCAACAGCCCTTAACATCAAGGCTGCATTCGATCGAGTGTGTCATCAAGGAGCTGTAGAAAACCTGGAACCAATGGGCATCAGGGGGCAAACTCCCTGCTGGTTGGAATCATACCTGGCACATGGGAAGATGGTTGTGTTGTTGGAGGTCAGTTATCCCAGCTCCAGGACATCCTTGCCCTAGGCCCAACCATCTTCAGCTTCATCAATGACCTTCCGGCCATAAGATCAGAAGTGGGGATGTTCACTGATGATTGTTCAGAACCATTTATGACTCCTCGGATACGGAAACAGTCCATGTTCAAACACAAGATCAGGACAATATCCAAGCTGGCAAGTAGCAAGTAAAATTCATGCCACATAAATTCCAGGCAATAACCGTCACCTACAATAAACAATCTAACCATCACCAATTGACATTCAATGGTGCTACCACCACTGAATCCCCCACTAATAACATTAGGATTACCGTTGTCCAGTAACTCAACTGGACCCGCCAGATACACACCGTGACTACAAAAGCAGGTCAGGGGCTAGGAATACTGCAGTACGTAACTCAGCTCCTGGACTTGCCAAAGCCTGTTCAACATCTACAAGGCATAAGTCATGAGTACAATGGATAGCTCCCCACTTACCTGGATAAGTGCAGCTCCAGCAACACTCCAGAAGCTTGACACCATCCAGGACAAAGCAGCCCGCTTGATTGGCACCACATTCATAAAAATCAATCCCCTCCATCACCAATATTCAGTAGCAGCAATGCGTATTATCAATAAAGATGCATCACAGAAATTGGCCAAAGATCCTCAGACAGCCCATGTCATGTCCAAACTTAGGACCACTCCTATCTAGAAGGACGGGGCAGCTGATACATCAGAGCAGCACCACCTGCAAATTGCCCTCCAAGCCACTCACCATCCTGACTCAAGTATATTGCGGTTCCTTAACTGTCACGGGGTCAAAATCTTGGAATTCCCTCCTGAACGACATTGGTGGGTCAACCTACAGCAGGTGAACTGCAGCAGTTCAAGAAGGCAACTCACCACCACCTTCTCAAGGGCAACTCGGGAAGAGCCATAAAATGCCGGACAGCCAGTGACGTCCATGTTCCACGAATGAATTTTGTAAAAATCCACTGTCGAGACCACTCGATCTTGTTTCAGTCAAGTCGCCTCTTTCTCTTCTAAACTCTAAGGTTATTCTAAGCAAATACAAGTCTAATCAGTCAAATCTTTCCTTGAAATACAACTTGCCACTTCCAAGTATTAGTCCAGTAAACCTTCTATGAACTGCATACAAGGCAATTTACATTCTCCTTTAAACAAGGAAAACCATTCTATACACAACACTCCAGATTTGGCCCCTTAAAACTGAACAATAAGCTCCCTACTTTTGAATTCAATTCCCCTTGGAATATACAATAACATTCTATTAGCTTTCCCAAGTTCTTGTTGGACCTGCATACTACCCTACATGATTCACACTGTGAGGAAGATTCATGACATTACTATTTTTGGGAAACATGGGTTCTAAAATTGACAAAAATCACAACTTTAAGTCTGATTTTTATGTCTATATTGTGTGTCTTAAGGAGCAAAGGATTTAATTTACTTTCACTTGCATTCCGAGAGTTGTACCGGGTTGTCTGGGAATTTGTTTACATGCATTTAAATGAGGACTTTTGAAAAGATATCCTTTGAGTGAACAGTTAAGTGCTTTAGAAAACCGAGCGGAAGGGAGAAAAGAAAAGTGTCTTATGACACAGAAAAGTTATTTTAGAAACACAGAACCATCCAGAAGGTCAGTGATTGGACATGTTTCTTTCAGAAAGGTACAGATCATTCAGACAGAAAGGTCTAAGCAATTAACAGTGCAGTTTACCAGTCTCCCAATCAGTCAGAGCAGAAGTCCTGAGTGACTTAGAAGTTAATAAGAGTAAAGTGCCAAAAGCAGAAAGTTTTATGGTATGAGGGAGGAAGATATCGCACAAGGTTGTCGAATGCATATGTTTCAGGAACATATGTTAAAGGAGGGAGTGAGATGTATTAGTAGTTTCACGGCACATGGCAAATGCAGAGTCTACCAGAATGAAGCTTAGAACAGCCATGTCACCAAAAAAGGAATTTTGAAGTGGAAACAGGGTAATCTCGCTCTCTGAGATTTGAGTATCTATAAAAGTTGAGGATAAAAGAAATTACATTTCTTAACTTTATTTATTATTATACAAATGCAAGTCTTTACTTTTCTTACATTGCAACCAGTGGTGATGCAGTGGGATGTCAGGGACTTCTGTCAATGTCATGACTTGATAGAAAAGAGATCAAACAAGGTATGAAAAAGAAAACGTAGCCCTAAACTCACCTACAAACCCTCCAAAAAACAAAACAAAGGGAAATGTAATGTTCCAAAGCTAATCTGAGCAATACTTTCAAACTATGATCATAACGTAACTAAAAAAGACAGAGACCTTTCAGGTTCTCAATACAAAGTTGAAAGGTCTCTCAAAAATCCTACTCATAGAAGTGTACAAGCATACCTAACTGCACAGTATGAGCATTGTTCACTCAAATTTATAAAATGAAATAATCTGAGAAGTTCTTAGGTATAAGAACGCATTTAATAAAACAAGAATTCTGTTAAATATTCAATTTGGATCCTGTTTCTAAAAAATCAAAATGGTAAAAATGTCTACTTTCAAAACTCAGCCTTGGTTTGTAGGCAACAGCGTCACCCTAAGTCCAACAAGTCATAGGCAATTCCAGAAATTTGCATACCTAATATAGGCTAATATCTTAGTGGAGTCCTATGAGAGGACTACACATCAGGCAGTGGTGTCTTTGAGATAAAACATTAAATGCTGTTAGAATATTCATGAGGAATGACAGATTTAAAAACTGCAAGTACTTCATAAAACTCTGTAGATTGTAAATTGCATAAATGTTAACAAAAATCAATAAATATGCAGAGGGAATAAAACTCAAAAAGGAGAAAAGATGCAACTGACTGTCCAAAATATTATCATCTTGAACACAAAATGAGAAATGGCTGGGAAAACACAGCAAGTTCTGAAGAAAGGTCACTGGACCTGAAGCATTAACTCTGCTTTCTCCCTACAAATGCTGCCAGGCCTGCTGAGTTTTCCCAGCTATTTGCGTTTTTGTTTCTGATTCCCAGCAACAATAGTCATTTGGATTTTTTTTTTGTCTTCTAGCTCATTTGCGCTGGAAATTTAAATTTCCAATCTTTCACTGACCTGTGGAAGAACAATTTCCTGTAGGTCTTCCAATTGAAAAAGATCAGCGTAAGTATCCAGGTGAGATAACAGCACCATTCGCACATGCTCCTCTCGCACGCTATAAAGTTTCAACAGAATTGGGATTACATGCTCTCGAAAGACATTGGGTGACAGGAGGCAATTGAATTCATCATCACTAGGTGAGTCTAGAGAAATACAAACAAAAACAACTTAAATTTTTTTACGTATGTATCTTTGCAGCAATCACTGTACAAAATTTCATGTTTTTCTCCTCAACAGTACATTTATTTTAATGAAGTGTGTTCATCAAGATATGGTGGATACGTGCTAAAGATTAAAACTCTTGTCACTTTAGTCATCTAAAGTCAGCATCAGGCATCGCATGTTTAATCTAAAGCAACCAAATACAAAATATGCTACTCCAAAATTTTGCCTGACCCTAACCACAGGTATCAGCCATTTTATGGCAAGGGAATCTAAGTGTACTGCACAGAAACAACCAAACATTTTCATGATCAGAGACCTTTTAAATACAAATTTCAAGTACTTGCATATTAAATTGTACTACACACAATAAGTGTAGGTTTGATGTGATGTAAGCCACTATAATTCAAATACTTGGTTTTTCAGACACTGACAATTTTAGGCAGTTGTGTGCTTTGGACCCCAATTAGGGTGGACAGAACGGACTTCATAAGGACACAGTTGATAGAAAGCAGAATTCTTCACCCATCAGTCTAAAAGTGATTTAAATTTTTAAGAAATTGCAGAGTAATAGCAAGAAATACCATCAATATAAATCTCATGCTGGTTGCAAGAACACCAACTCAAATAACAAAATAATTATTATGTTAGCAGAAAATGCCATGGGTTAATCAAACTGGTGACCAGGGTCTTAAACTATAATGGTAGCTCAGTGACCAGATCATCAAGGAAAACTACAAATACCGGAAGTATACAGCAAGTCAAGTCACCAACAAAAAGAAAATGACAATGCAACTTTTCTGGATGGTCGAAGGTCAATCTCCAAAAAGATTGATGTTTCTCTTTCAAATGTTAGTCTACTATTATGTAGCATATCACATTGGTTCCTAAATATGCATAGCAGCTCTTTTTTCAACCATTCACATGGATCCAATACAGATTTCCATTTGGCAGCCTACAGCATTGCTGACCAGTTGATCTTGCCGTCACATCTACATATAGGTATATCCTCAAACTGAAGAATATTAATTGAAAGATAGACTATTAGACTTTATGAAGAATATATACACTGAACATACCTTTCTTTGGCCTGAGAAGGTGAGGAAGGAAGCTTTTGATTGCTACTGGTTCTGCAAACACCAATGGAGTTAGCAGCTGTGGCACCAGGCGGGAGGCCATGAGACCTTCAGGTAAGCCCTGAACGCGATCCAACAGGAATCTGCACAAAATAAAGAGAATCAAATACCTCTAGAGGTGCAAATGCTACTTTGGGGGTAATGCTAACTAGTTTGGAAAAATAATGGGCCTGGCATAATTCTATGGCTAAAGAGAGTGCTGCATGAAAAATAGCAATTCTGATGAAAATCCCCTCTAGCTTTAACTTTTTTTGAAAAAAAATATAGATTTGGGCAGTGTCAATTCAATTTAATTTGTGCATAACAGAACTCTTCCCATATTCAATATTAATTGTAATTAATTTGAGGAAACACACAAGGGTCACAGAATGGAAAATATGACATTAATGCAGCTCTATTTGCATTCCTGTATGATGCAAGGAAACACATCAACATTGCTTCAGTAAGTACACTGGTCACCATTACTGATTCCAGCTTAAGTAATTAGCCAAATTTAACTTCCCTAGATGCCATGGAGGGATATGAACTCATGCCCACAGATCATTAGTCCAGGCCTCTACGCTAACAATTTGTTTTACTCATTCACGGAATGACAGTGTCACTGGCCAGGCCAGCATTTATTCCCCCATCCCTAATTGCATTAAGTGTCAATCACATTGCTTAGAGTCTGGAGTCACAGGTAGGCCAGACCAGGTAAGGACATCAGTTTCCTTCCCTGAAAGGACAGTGAACGAGATGGGTTTTTTCTGACATTCAACAATTGTTTTGTGGTCATCATTTTTCCCCTAATTCCAGATATTTACTGAATTCAAATTCAACCATCTGCCATTGCAGGATTCAAACGCAGATCAGTAGCTGGGTCTCTGAATTAATTGTCTAGAGATAATACCACAGCCATCACCTCATGAGTAAAATAACTAACTAACTCGAATGATGCAATTTCCCCAAGTTGCTGAATTAACACAAGTTAGCTATCAAAGTTTCATATATAATACCAATGATAGGATCTCGTGGCACTATAGCAGTTTCCCTACCTGAGCCAGGAGACCCAGATTCAAGTCCTACCTGCTCCAGAGGTGTGTCACAACATCTCTGACCAGATTGGTAACGTATTGATATTTTCTTATCAACGACAGGATGAATGAAGTGGGCTGGGCAGATGTATCTCCCTGGATAGCTGACTGTATAAATACTCTAACTACTACAGTACCAAGCTTTTGAAAGTCATAAGTTTGATCGACATGTTTATGTGGAGTTGGTGTGGCAGTGCTACAATTGGCTTCAGCATCAATAACGATGGAGTGGCAAATGCCAGTTAGTGCGTCCACTGTTTACTTGCTTCATATGGATGTAGGTAGGGACAGAAGCAAGCTACAAAATATTAACAGCCTTCCCTTCAGTTGCTGAACATATTTAAAAGTAATTGCTAGACACTGATCATTTTGTAGCTCTTGTACAATATAATTTTTAATTAAAAAAAAACTCAGTAACAGAAACAGAATACCTACTTGAAAAACTCATTCTTCTCTTCCTCAGTTTTTAACGTCAAGCTTTTTAAAAAATTCACTACTTCCAAAAACTCGTTCCTGCTGTGAGAGAGAACATTTATCAGCTGACTGTTACAATCACAAAGTATCAAACAACTATCTAAAATGTGTTGGTTCATAAAATAGATTGGATCAGAGACATTTTTTTCGCATCTATAATCACTATAACAAGGAACCTACCCATGATTCTGTAATTCTTGAACCTATCTAACTCCACAAAATGACAACCTATTACAAATAAAACTCATCCTCGAAAATATTTTGAAGATCTGAGTAAACTTCAGTCTGGTATTTACAAAATATAAATCAAAGCAGTTCACTGGAAAGATACCCTAAAATGTATAGCTTACAATTTCAGTAGATCAACTCAAAAGGTGTATTATTAATATCGAGCAAACATACACAGGGTATTGGCAGACAGGTGAACCCACTGCTGTCAGTTTAACAATTTTCTTCAGTTTCCTAAATGGAGTTTAATGAGTCTCAGATTCATCATGACACTACTGTTCATACAAGCATTTTATAAAAATGATATACTCTGCAATAGAAATCTGCAGAATATGCTGTCTGAACTCTGAATACTTTGCCAAAGATACATGTCGCATGATCTTTTACAAAGATGTCACTGAAATCTTAAAAATGTACATCATTACCATTTGTACAATGGCAAAATGGCACTGTATTTTCTGTGATGTTAAGCATGGGTATGGAAAGTACTGTGAACTTAATAACTTCTTTTAATGACTTCTAAATATGGCAGTCAAAAAAAAAAACACCCTCGAGATAAGTGAGATGTTGGCAATTTACTACTTTAACATAAATTTGCTTCAATATTCAAACTGATTCATTCAAGCACAATTATTCTTTGGTTTCTTTGGCAGACTGAAGATGATAAATGACGGTGTTAGTAGGTTGAAGATTTGACAGTAATGGTAGCTAATCATGCATGCAAAACAACCAAATTTGTGGGTACATTTACTCTTAAAGTTTTCAAATAGATCTTATGAGGCACACTGGCGCAAATTATTTTGTAATTACTTGCTATTTCACACTGTCAAACAAATTTTCAGTTAAGTGGCAATGTCACTACAGTTTATTTCACAACTACAGTTTGCACTAAATAAGGGGGCAATATTGTAAAAGATGGTCCATTTGAGAACATGCTGAAGAGATGTGAAAGATGTCTTTGCTTACCTAAAGAACTCATGAGTCAATAAACTCTGTAAAGATGGACGTTGCATTGGGTCTGGGTTTAAGAGGGAATCTTTTAAGGTTTCTTGAAAACTTGTCAGCAAATGTTCTGCAACTGAAGGATAAAGGTATTAACTCCTCACACAGCTTAACCTACAAGATACAGAATAGGCCAATAAACTCGATTTAAAGAATTAGTTAAAAAATGCCTCTTGGATATTGCATTAGGACAAAGTATAACTATTGTCATCCAAATCCATTAAATATCAGTGCTGATGCCATTATTTCATTAGCATTTGTTCAATATTTATCCCTCAGCCATCACTAAGAAAGCTACCTAACTGATCATTATCTTACTGCTGTTTGCATAATTGTACTTGCCACATACTGCTGCATTTCCTGCAACACTTCAAATGTACTTCATTGGTTTGCAACACACAAATGCTGTGCAAATACAAGACTTCTTCATTTGAAGAATGTTTTTTGTTAAGGTCTACACAACTTACATGAATACATTTTTCCTGTTGAATAACAGAATCATTCAATGATACTTAACAGAAGCAGCTATTCAGCTCCTTGTGCCAGTGTCAGCTCTTTGATGAGTTATCCAATTAGTCTCAGTCCTCTGCTCTATCTCCATGGTGCAGCAGATAATTCCTTTTCAAACAGTAAGAATTAATGCTTGAACATTACTCTTCCATTTTTCTTCCACTGCCAAAATCCTAACCTTCACTTCATTAATTTAAGAGTTATCTAATGTTCCCTTTCAAACCTTTACTTCAGTTAATCCAGAACTCTTAACTCAAAATTTCCTTCTCACAGAAGTCCTGCAATAATATTACATAGGTTTGTCAAATTACAGAGGCTTCATCCAAAACCATACGGACTTTCAACGTTCTCATTCAAGTTCCGTAATGATTCTACAGCCACGGCTGAATTTGCACAAAATGATACTTTTCATCCCCACATCACAGTACCCAACCAATGTTGTCTGGATTACTGCTTAATACAACAATTTAGAACTCTCCCCAACATCAATCTGCTTCAAGATGTTTTCTGACAATCCTGTACAACATCTGTAAAAACAAACTGCACAAAGACAAAGACAACAGGGGAAGAAAAAAGGAAAAATCTCAAAACATTAGCATGCAGATACAGCAAGTAATTAGAAAGGCAAACGGAATGTTGGCTATTGCAAGGAGAAAGGAATAGAGAAATAGGGAGATCTTGCTACAGCTGTACATAAAACTTTGGTAACACTATGCCTAGAATACCAAGTACCTCTCTTTTACTTTGTCTTTTTTTTCCTTAGGGAAGAACATAAATTATACTTATAGTGGTTTAGAGAAGGTTTGACAGACTGATTCCTGGGACAAAGTTGAGTAGGTGGGCCGATACTCACTAGGTTTAGAAGAATAAGAGGTGATCTTATTGAAACAAAGATTCTGAACAGACTTGACAAATTAGGTGCTGAGAGGGTCCTTTCCCTTGTGGAGTTACCTAGAACCAGGGGATACAGTTTAAAAGTAAGGGTTCTCCCATCAAGAAGAAATTTATTCCAGGGTGCTAGCATTTGGAATTTCTGTCCTCAGAGAGCTGAGTTAGATATTTTGATCTACAAAGGAGTTCAGCTATGATCTTTCTGAGCAGCGAACAAGACTCAAAGGACCAAATGGCTTACTCCGCTCCAAAAGCTTATGATCTTGTGAAAAAAAAGCTAAAAATAATAGCAGTTAAGCACCTAAACTAATTACTTGGGAATAAACAAATGTTTAAATTCACCAGAATATTTCCTACTGATAGTTAGTTGACAGTCACTAGCTACATCAATTACACACATCGTGCATGATTACTCAAATACAATCTGAAAACCCTTACCCACATCACTCAGCATTGGAAGGAGTTTCTCAACCATCATCCCAAATGAGTAGGCATCTCGAGCATGCCCATGCATTTCTGGAAGAATCTGAAAACCTGCAGACTAGATTGGACAAGAATGAATTTTTTTTCTTTTAATAATATATGCTGCTGCCCTTAAGTTGTATCCTAGCTACATCATGCCGATACTTGAGACAGCACTGCTGTACTTTACATGGGCAATGTTAAAGAATGGCACATGCTGTCTTCCTGACTGCCTAACAACAGGGTCCGGAAATTTCAGGCATCGAACATCTTTAACAAGATTTTTGTCTATGCATATATCTCAGGATTTAGTGAATGACCAACCCAACTGGTGAGTTTTGACAAAAGGCTGCACTGAAAAATACAGTCCTAGAGTCATACAGCATGGAGACAGACCCTTCAGTCCAACCAGTCCATGTTGAACATAATCCCAAACTAAACTAGTCCCACCTGCTTGCTCCTGGCCCATATCCCTCCAAACCATTCCTATTCAAATATCCATGCATATGTCTTTTAAACTTTGTAATTGTATCCGCATCCACGACTTCATCAGGAAGTCAAAGTCCTGGAATTCCCTCCCTAATAGCACTGTGGGTCAATGAACAGCAGGAGGACTGCAGCAGTTCAAGAAGGCAGCTCACCACCACCTTCTCAAGGGCAACTGGGGATGGGCAAGAAATGCTGGCCAGCCAGCGATGCCCACATCTCACAAATGAATAGAAAAAATAAAAGTTCATACCACAGGCGAACCACCCTCTCTGTAAAAAGTTTGCCCCCTTATGTCTTTTTTAAATCTCTCTCCTCTCAACTTAAAAACATGCTCCCTAGTCTTGAAAATCCCCATCTTCGGAAATCTTATCTATACTGCTTGTTATTTTTATAAACTGCTTTTGGGAGTTTGAAAGGTTATCTACACTCCAGTGAAGAAAGTGCCAGTTTATCTATCTAGCCTTTCCTTAGAACTCAAATCTTCCATACCCAGCAACATCCTGCTAAATCTCTTCTGAATCCTCTCCAGCTTAATAATATACTTCCTATAATTGGGCGACCAGAACTGGACACAGTATTTCAGAAGAGGCCTCACCAATGTCCTGTACAACCTCAGCATAACGTCCCAATTCCTATACTCAAAGGACTAAGCAATGAAGGCAAGCATGCCAAATGCCTTTTTAACAATCCTGACTATATGTGATATAAATTTTAAAGAATTATATACTTGCACCTCTAGGTCCCTGTTCTACAGCACTACCCAAGGTCCTACCATTAATTGTATAAGCCCTAACCTTGTTTGTTGTACTAAAATGCAATGCCTCATTTATCCAGATTGAACTCCATCTGCCATTTTTCAGTCCATTGATCCATTTGATCAACATCCTTTGGTCATCTTAGAAAACCTTCTTCACTGTCTGCAATGCCATCAATTTGTAAGATCCGCAAACTTACTAACCATGCCTTATATATTTTCATCTAAACCATTTATATAAATGATAAATGATAAAAGAGGACCCAGAACCTATCCCTGTGGAATACCACTGGTCACAGGCCTCCAGTCCGAAAAGCAATCCTCCACCATTACTACTGTCTCCTGCCATTAAGCCAATTATGTATCCAATTGGCAAGCTCACTCTGAATTCCATGTGACCTAACTTTACTAATTAGTCTACCATGCAGAATCTTGTCAAAAGCTCTGCTAAAATCCAAGTAAACAACATCTATTGCTCTGCCATTAACCTTTTTGGTAACTTCCTCAAAAAAAACTGAATCAAGTTTGTGACACATGATTTTCCTTGCACAAAACAATGCTGACTATCCCTAATCAATTTTTGCCTCTCTAAATGTGGAAGCTTTAGAGGGTGCAGAGGAGATTTACCAGGATGCTGCCTGGACTGGAGGGCAGGTCTTATGAGGAAAGGTTGAGGGAGCTAGGGCTTTTTTCATTGGAGCGAAGAAGGACGAGAGCTGACTTGATAGATGGATACAAGATGAGAGACATAGATACAGTGGATAGTCAGAGACTTTTTCCCAGGGCGGAAATGACTATTACAAGAGGGCATAATTTTAAGGTGACTGGAGGAAGGTATAGGGGAGATGTCAGAGGTAGGTTCTTTACACAGAGAGTGGTGGGCATGTGGAATGCGCTGCCGGCAGTGGTAGTGGAGTCAGATACTTCAGAAACTTTTAAGCGACTCTTGGATAGGCACATGGAGTATAGCAAAACGCAGGGTAGATTGATCTTAGTAGGATAATAGGTCGGCACAACATCGTGGGCCGAAGGGCCTGTACTGTGCTGTACTGTTCTATGTTCTATGTAAATGTCCATAAAACCTATCTTTTATAATCACCTCCACCAATTTACCCAGAATGAGTCAGATTCACAGGTCTGTAAGTTCCCCAGTTTCTCCTTACAACCTTTCTTAAAGGTATAACGTTAACCAAACTCCAGTTATCAGGCACCTCACGCGTAGTTACAGAGGATGGAAATATTTTTGCAAGGGGTCTCATAATTTCCTCCCTTACTTCCCACAACGTTCTGGGATATGCTAGATCAAGTCCCAGAGATTTATCCACCTTTATACTCTAAGACCTCCAGAGCTGCTTCTCCTGTAATGTGAACTGTTTTTAAAACATCAGTTTATTTCTCTGCATTCTCTAGACGCCATTTCTTTCTCCACAGTATCTCTCCCATCTCCAGGGGTTCAACACAGAGACAACCTCCTTGATCTTTAAGAGGCCCAACCCTCCCTCCAGTTACCCTCTTGCTCTTTAATGAATTTGTAGAATCTCTTTGGATTATCCTTAACCTTATCTGCCAATGCTATGTCATTATACCCTCTTTGCCTTCCTGATTTCTCTCTTAAGAATGCCCCTAAACTCTTTACATGGATTAAAAGAGATTCAATTGAACTAAGTTGTCTATATCTTTAAAAATTCTCTTTTATTCTTAACTAGGACCTCTATGCCTTTTTTCATCCATTGTTCCTTACTCTTCACTAACAGGAACAGTCTGCCTCTGAACTCTTGTCATCACACTTTTGAATGCCTCCCACTTGTCAGATGTTCTTTTACCTATGAACACGCCACTCCAATCAACTTTTCAAAGTTCTTGTCTCATACCATCATAATATGCTTTACTTCAATTAAACACCAACTTTTATGGAAGGCTTATCCTTTTCCATAATCATTTTGAAACTAATAGAATTATAGCCGCTAGACCCAAAGTGTTCCCCAACTTTTACTTCAGTCACCTGCCCTGCCTTGTTGCACAAAAGAAAGTCTAATGTTGCTCATTTTCTTGTAGCATCCACATATTGATCAAGAAAACTTTCTTGAACACATTTGACAAATTCTTCACCATCCAAACCTTTAAGATTAGGGTAGTCCCAGTGAATGCATGGAGAGTTAAAACCCCCCATTATTACAACCTTATTATGCTTACATATAAAATCGGAGATCTCCTGAATATTTGTTTCTCAATTTCTCTTACTTTTGGAGGGGGGGCCCTATAAAACAATCCCATCAAAGTGATCTTTCTTTTCTTATTTGTAATTTCTACCCACATATTTTCACTGGATGATTTTTCAGAAATATCTTCCCTAGTTACAGCGATAAAGTATTCCTTACTCAGAAATGCCACCCTCCTCCTTTTCTATCCTTCCTGTAGCATCTAAAATTGAGCCACCAGTCTTGTCCATCTCAGCCAAATTTCTGTAATAGCTACTATGTCCTAATCTCATGTTCTTAAACATGCCCGGAGTTCGTCAGCCTTATGTTTAAAGACCCTTTGCATTGAAGTAAATGCAATTCTGTTGTTCAGAATTACTACATACTTTGACTCTCGTCTTTCTTTTCTAATTGACGTGCTTTCCTCACATTCAGAACCTACCCCATCAATTCTTCCATTTACATTGCTATTTATAATTCCTCCACTCGCCTTCTCTATCAGTCTCCCTTAATAGAATGAGCAAATCTCCCTGCTAAGATGTTGGTCCTTTTCCAGTTTAGGTTAGATCCATCCTATTTGAACAGGTCTTTTCTATCCCAAAAGACATTTCAATTGTCCAAAAAAATTTAAAAAAAACCCGAATCCCTGAACAATACACTAGCTCTTCAGCTAGCGATTTATCTCTTTTAACCTTTTGTTCCTTCCCTTGTTTGAGTTTGACATTGGGAGTAAACCAGAAATTACTACTTTTAAAGGTTTTGTTTTAATCTTCTACCTAACCTCTTAAATTCACTCTGTACTGCTTTAATCCTTTCCCTAAAAATGTCATTCCTACCATTATATACAATAATTTCTGGCTTCTCAATCTCACTTGTATCAATACGCTTGAAACATTTAGAAATGTCCTTAATCCTAGCACCAGGAAAGCAACAAACCATCTTAAATTTACGCTCACTGCCACAGAACCGCTTGTCTATGCCCATGACAGGAGAGTCCCCTATAACAAAAGTTATATTAAATCTTGTCAAACACTGCCTGACATAAGAATCGTTCCAAGTGTCCAATAACTGACTGGCCCTTCCATTTTCCTCAGAGACTATCCCCTTCAACTGTTCCAAAAACTGAATATCTATTTGATAGAGAAATAGCCACTGGAGACTTTTGAACTACCTTCTTACCTTTCCTTACAGTCACCCATTTATTTGACTGATTCTGCTGGGTAATAACTTTTTAAAATCTACTAGCCATTTCACTCTGTACCTTATAAGTGGTTTTAATAACATTAACCCAAAAAAAAAGTATTAATAACACCTTATATATAAAATAAACTACTTTTCATTATTTTCTGTAGGTAATGTTAAAATGGGAAAAAATTAAAAATATATATATCAAACATAAGAAATTAAATAAAACCAACCCACTTAACTGATTAACCGAATAAAAATCATTCCTCTTCAATAAATTCCTCGAAGAAAAAAAATCTTCTCCAGAGCTAACCACGTGCAGGATTCTCCGGAACGAAAACAATTCCTTATTTTAAGAAAACTTCAGTTTTTTCAAATAAAACCTTTGAAATGTCAAAAACAAACCCTCTAAAACACATGCAGACGTTCTAAAATTTCTGAATTAAGAATAAATAAAAACCGCAGCCATTCACTGTGGACTTTTTACAGAAAGGTCCATTTGATTAAAAAAATCATTTTGTTTTTTTTTGAGGCTTTTGTGAATGTTGATAAAACAAATTGGAAAAAAATCTTTTTTAGTAAACTATAATGACTATGAAATGGATTTTTAAAAAAAACTAATAAATCTTTAACAAAGCCTGCAATCCCAAAACCAGTTGCAAGATCCATACAGCTCTTCGTCCAAGCGTGCTAACTGCTTTCTCTCTCCATAGGCTCTGCCTGATTCCACACCAATTTCAGAATTATCTGTATGTTTCATATTTCCAACAACTCCAGATTTGAGATTGTTAGAGCAATCTTCTAACACTAATCAAAAGAAAATGAACCTCATTACACAGATTTGTGTGTTATATTATCGCTTGCCCACAGTCCAACCTAGGGGCTTATTTATCCTCATTTTTTTGACAGCAATTGTGTATCTTAGTTCAGTGTTGGTCTCAACTTCATGAATCAACCTTTTTCCTATATCTTCCCTTGAAACTAAAGTTTCATTTTTCTTCTGTCTTCCCAAGAACTCTTTGGGAGTGCTATGCCTTGCAGATCAATACTGGGGCCTTTACTTATTAGCAAGGCAGTGCAATGCTCTGTGTTATATTGATCAAATTAGGAAGATCTCAGGGCGAATATCTTAATTCTGCCAAATAAACTGTTCTCAACTGAGATAATAAGCAATATACATCTGGCCTTAACATCAACAGGATCAGGAAGGATTGGTTGGGTAAAGAGCAAGGAAGGGGTCTTTTGCCTATCTGAACAAAGCAAAACTGTGACTATTGTGATCTTCAGTCAAATTATCAGCTAACAGACTCTTATAATGGTTACAACAGAATGAGCAATCCACCCAGTGCAACTCCTCTGCAAATTCTTCCTCTTCAAATAACTGTCCAATTCCTTTTTGATATTCCAATTAACCCTGTGTCCACTACAGTTCAAGTCAGTGTAATCCAGATATAGGGCCATTAGTTACAGATGTCTTTGGAGAAGCACTGGAGAGGCAGTGAGCTCCTGTCACTGTTCAGCAAAGCCTTCAGGCAAGAGCAGGAATGAGGGAGAAACAGATGGAATGTGGGAAGATTTTCATTTCTCTTCTGCCAATTGTCTTTTCAGTGGTATGTGAATAAAATAAACTTCACTGAGCGTACTGCTAACACCCAACTGTTCTTTACTCTTGCAAATTCTGCATGTTAGAACTGTTCAATTATGAAGGTGTTTGCAATACAAAAAGACACATCTAAAATCATAATTGTTAGCCAGAGCGATATAATATATCGAACAGCAGTTCCCCATCCTGTTAAAAAAAATCTAAGATTGATTTTCATCAAGAATTAAAGCATTGTTAGTATTTTATAATTATGGACACACCTGCTCCTCAGGAGCAACACTACTCAAATCTCTCAACGAGTTGATGCTGGACAAGAACTGCAAAAAGAAACAACATATAAAACATTAAATAAAAACATTTTAAAATAACTTTCAAGAACCGTACAATTCAAATTTTATTCTGCGATATAAGAAGGTAACATTGACCAAATGGACTTTTACAAAAAGAACTGAAATAACACGTTCTCACCTCAGCTGTTGCTTGAGAGAACTGACACATGGACTCCATACCTCCCAGCTTCCAGTGACCATCTTCACTCACAAACACAGATGAAATGCATACGTTATTGTGGCTCAGCTTTCCCTGTGATACAATGGAATAATATTGCATCGTAATATTGTATGTCATAATATTTTAATTATGATTCAAAAATAAAATTGTCTTTAGTGTGATTCTATGCTTGCAGAATCACTTCATTCAGTAAACAGATATTCCATGAAATAAATAATGCAAATAATTCTAATGCATCCATCAATCTGATCTTCAGTGTTCTATGCTCTTCACATTTCCTCCCCTATGCCAGGCAAATGGTAATCTGGAAAACATGTCAGTACCAACAATATTATCAAACTTTTATCTTCCAATAACAGGATTCAGAAGAGACCAGTCACAGTCAGAGGAATGCTATTGTAGACTGGAGATTACTTGCATTCAATCATATGAGAAAAACTAATGTTCAATATGAAAGATTTCATATTTTACTTTATTTTAGTTTAAGGTTCTAACAGTGAAGTCTTTGCTAATGGTTTCAACTGATTATTTAATTGAAGAAAAAGGAATCATCTGCCTGTAACATTAAAATATTAACTTACTGCCGTAGCCACAGGAAGATAAATATGTACATGATCTATTTAGTGGAAGTTCCCAGCCATTCGCGATTTTCCCTCCTTTACTACCTAACTCAAAATGTCTTTTTCGCATGTATGAACTTAGAGGTTGCGATTTAGAAAGCTATTCAGCACCATCCATGAGCTTGACACCAATTTAAAGCAAGTATACACAAATATTTTACTACAGTAGGCACTAGAGAAATGATCATGAGCAGAAATCTTGGCAATTTCCACTCTGGGAAATCGCAACCAGCTAAACCAATTGACACCAGCTTTTTAACAGATTGAGGAGGGGGCTCTTGTGGCTGTGATACAAGTGTACTGTAAATACCCCTCAACCGGCAGACAAGTCCCTTCTGCTTCAAATGGGTTTAATAACATCTCTGAATAATAGACTGAGGGTCCTTTGTGGTGCATTGGTAGTGTCCCCACTCCTGGAGTGGGAGACCTGGGTTCAAGTGCCACTTGCTCCAGAGGTGTGTAATAACATCTCTAAACAGGTTGATTAGAGATAGGTTAAATTAAGAAAAAATTAACATAGACTGAGGGCCCTTTTGTGGCACAGTGTAGCATCTCTATCCCTGGACCAAGAAGCCCAGGTTCAAGTCCTACTTGCTCCATTTCTGAATGGGTTGTAGAGGAAATATCTTAACATAGTAACAAAGGTCTAGAAATATCTGTATCACGTAGGTAGTGACAAAAGGGTTTAATTTTATGAAATTAATGTAACAATAACAGTAGTTGCAATTCATCTGCAGTGAAAACGAAGGATTTGTGAAGAAAAGTCTGAGCCACAAACACTGGAAAAATAATTTCTAGGTATAGGGTTGAATTGAATGTCAAGCCAAGCTGCCCTAAAACAAGATGTAGGATGTGTCAACAATCCAAATATCACCCAGTGAACAGATTAGTACTCCCTTTGACATCAAGGCTACCCACATTAAACCAACTGTGGCACCGTGGAATCTATCAAAACATTAGTAAGGAAAAAGACTGTCCCGCAGGTGAAGTTATACCTCATATACAAGGTGAGCCTTGCGGTTATGGACAAATCTTACAATCCCAGGATTTAACTCAAACCATTCCTTAAGGGAAGATCCTTATGGTGAAGCAGCAAAAGGTCTGGATAGTATTTTGTTCGTGTCTACTCTACAGCCTTCAGCCACCTCCACAACACTCCAATACTGAAGGGGGCCCATGGTGGTTTACAGATTAGGCTGACAAGTGACAAATAACAATTGCATCACAAACAACAGTGACATCCATTTCAAACATGAGAAAGTGTAGTTACTCCTCTGACATTCAACAAGACTATCATGGCTGAGACCTACATCAAGATTTTGGGAAATCATTAACCAGAAGTTAACAGAACCAGCCATGTCAACACTGTGGCTACAAAGAGTAGAAGAAATAGTCAGCTACAAATGAATCATCAACTGTCCTGCTTAAATCTTAAATCATCCACAAAGCTTAAGTTGTTAACATAATGACATACTCACCATGCGCCTGTTTGGAGGCAGCTGCAACACAAAAATCTTTGCAGAACTGTTTGATTGGTGGGTTGCCATTAGGCTCAACACCACCTTTTCAATTATCAGCAAGTGTCTTGCAGTATAATTCCAAAGATGCACTGGAGTTTCATTTCTAACATCACATATTTCCTTGACAACATCCACAAGTCAGAAAGAAAATAGCAATAATGTAATAGGAATACCCATCACTTTCAAGTTTTTTCTCAAAGTTATATAGCATCAGGACTTGAATCACTGTCATCATTCCTCCCCCTATTGCTGGGTCAAAATGATGGCAAGGATCATCACAAAGTTTGTAGCAGTTCAAGGAGAAGACTCAATCTTCTCATTGGATATAGAAAGGGGCAGTTTTAGAAGTGTTACTTATCTCCCAAACACAAATTAAGGAGGGTCTAGGCCGAAACGTCAGCCTTGCTGCTCCTCTGATGCTGCTTGGCCTGCTGTGTTCATCCAGCTCTACACCTTGTTATCTCACAAAATTTGAATACAGCTTTCACACAAACAAGACAATGATATATTTTCTCAGCTAAATTCAACAACTGCTTGCCTCCAAACCTTGTACTTACTCGGTCATGCAGGAAGATCAGTGCTTGGAGGATGTCAAAGATTCCTGCACAGATCTCGTCTGCTGAAAGATCTTCAAGGATCATATGCAGAGGTTGCACACGTTCAGTAACCAAGTGGATTCCATCAACTTCAACTGTGCTTGATAAGAACCTCAACAGGCATGGATGGCGTAAAGTTTTCAAATGCTGAAATAGACAGGTGATGATATTTACATCTTTAACTCTCAAAACAACTACAACAGATATCCTTTCTCAGAGCACTTAAGTGCTGTATCCTCCAGACAGACAGAATTCACAGGTTTCTGAATGTGAATTTATTTGTTTGCTATTGAAAGAAATGGGACAGGCAATTCTTTGTTAACTTTAAAAAACTTCCTCCACACATGAAAGAAAACACTAGATACTTCCTCCAAGTCTCTGACACCATTTATCTAAATTCAACACCTCCATAACAACAGTCACTGCATCAAGGCTAAACCAAAACTGCAGTAACTAAAATTGTGTGCAAACAACTGGCCATGACAAAGCTAATCAACATTGTTCCATTGAAAGGTCAAATTGAAATGTTAACTGCTTCTTTGCGGATGCTGCCAGACCTGAGTATTTCCAGCATTGAATTTTTATTTCAGCATTCTAGCATCCATAGCATTTTTATTTTGCATGGTTGTTTCTATGATCTGTGCTAATAGGTAGCCATTGAACCAGACATTATACTTCTGACGACTCCATAAAAATCTCTTCCATTTTCTAGTCAAACCTGTTTTCACTGCAAAAACAAAAGATGCTTTCCCTTGTATGTATTGAAACCTTCCAGACTCGTCATCGGAATTAAACTCCGAATTGCTGATCTTTATCCAGTGAGGACTGACTCTCAGCAGCTAAAGCAAATATAGTTTGAATGCCTGTAGTATTGGTCTATGTAAACTTTTAAGTCAGGCATCTTAACTTTACAGCTTAAATAGAGCCGTCAACAGTAAGGCAGCCAAGTCTTGGTCGCAAAGATAAATATCAAAAACACTGTGTTTTTATGTTTCTTTTTGCCCCCATTCTTGGGAATTAAGGATATCACCATTTTGGTGAAAACAGTCAAGTAAAAACTGGCACTAATGACTCTTGACACTTCTCAATATTTATCCATTACAATGTTGATCTGGGAAAACTGGTTCTCACTTTTCTTTCATCACCGCCACTGGAAACACCAAGATTCTACATAACATTTCATTGTAATGGAAAATCCAAGATTAAAATATTCAATAGGGACAATGGATATGAATGAAAGGCCTATCACTTCAGGGACAAGTGTGAGTTGGAAACTTATTGTTACATAAGACCAAGATACTTTGTATTATTTTACTTCAGATTAATAAGAATGTTTTGTTTTAAATTGCTTAAGAATCCCTAGGAAACATCAAAAAATTTACTGTGGGCAATCAACTTTTAAGTTGTTCAGAATTAGCATATTTTCAGGATAACAATTCTAAACAAGTGTCATTACGGACTCAAAATGTTAATTATTTTTCTGTCCACAGATACTACCAGACCTGCTGAGTTTCTCCAGCACTTCTGCTTTTATCTTGGATCTCCAGAATCTGCAATGTGTCTATATTATTATAATTGTAGGATGCTCACGCTCATGTTCTGACATCAAGGTAGAGGCTATTTGGTTTCTGGGAAAGGACTAAAGACATTTTGACCTGGCATAACAATGAGCATAAATCCTAAATTTTCTTGATCTTTACCACAAATTTGCATTAAACCAGTTTTAAAGTTGTTTCTCAGCACAGGTTAATACATTTTGGCACAATTAACTTTTATTAAAGACTTCTCTCCAACTCAAAATGTTAACATGCTTGCAAATACTGAAAGCTTGTATCGTTCCAGAATCTATTCTTTTTACTTCAGTTTTTAATATTCCTTTTCAGTTACATGTTGACAATAGGGCAGGTGGTTGTTCAATTGGGAATTCTCCAAAGTGCCAAGGACAGTATTTATCCCTAAAAAGAAAGAACACTAAAATAGATCACCTCATCGTTGCCACATTGTTTCTGGGGCCTTGCTGTTTGCAAATTAATTGTCATGTTTTCTTTGAGTGCAGTCACTTCTGTAATAAAATATTTCATTCTGCTGTAAAATGCTAAGATGTTTTAGAGCTGTGACTATGCATGCTCACTCATTCTTTGATGCAGGCAGATACAAAAATCTCCTGATTTAATTTTGTACAATGAAATAAAAGCAGAGAATGTTGGAAGAAAACAAATCAGTTAAGCATCTGAAATACAAACTTGCCCTTTTTTTTTTATAGATAAAGACTGATATCTAGCGAATAAATTTAAATCTTGTTGCCATGATTGTTCATACCAACCTATCCTTGCTGAGCTATTTTACAGTTTAAACAAGGCTAACCTGGACACTACACTGCACACAATCTTTGCTTTCAATCACATTTACGTCAAAAATGCAACCTGACATGCCCCCACCTACAAATTTGGGGATGAAAGAACTTAGTTAAAAAAGAGATAATGCCCTTATTGCCTTCCATCTATCAGTTACAGTCGAGCTCAGTTTCAAGGGGGTCCAAAAGTTGACAAATTACAGATAGTAACCCACACAGTTTCATTAAGACAATATTGATTCCTGGTTAATCAAGGTCCCTTCCACATTGATTTTCTAATCCACAATTTCCTTCCTTAGCTTACATGGAGGAAGGGAACTCCAACTCAATGCAGCCGTGAAGCAGCTGGCATCAATCCCCAAGAAAGCGTATCACTTAGAGGAGCAACCTTTGCTTGATGGGTGCAATAATATTTCCAACTACCATGTCATAAAGCATCCATCACAAATTGGGAGCTCCCTCATCCCCATTCACTTCTTATCATGTCAGGTGGAGGAGTAATGTGAGAAAGCCTCTACACTTGAAGTCAGAGGTGTACAGCATGGCAATAGACCCCTTAGTCCAACTCATCCATGCCAACCAAATATCTTAAATTGATATAGTCCCATTTGCCAGCATTTGGCCTGTTTCCCTCTAAACCCTTCATGTTCATATACCCATGCAGATGTCTTTCAAATGTTATAATTGTACCAGCCTAAATCACTCCCTCTGGTAGTTTATTCTATACGTGCACCACCCTCTAGGTGAAAAAGTTCCCCCTTAGGTCCCTTTTAAATCTTTCCCTTCTCACCTTAAACCTATGCCCTCTAGTTTTGGAATCCCCTACCCTGGGAAAAAGACCTTGGCTATTCACCCTATCCATGCCCCTCATGATTTTATAAACCTCTATAAAAGGTCACCCCTCAGCCTTTGACATTCTAGAGAAAATAGCACCAGCCTATTCAGCCTCTCCCTATTGCTCAAACACTCCAACCCTGGCAACATCCTTGTAAATTTTTTTTGAACCCTTTCAAGTTTAACAGCATCCTTCCTGTAGCGAGGAGACTAGAACTGAATGCAGTATTCCAAAAGTGGCCTAACCAAGGTCCTGTATAGCCACGACAACACCTCCCAACTCTTTCAAGGAACTATGAAACAGCACTTCAAGGTCTCTTTGTTCAGCAACACTCTCCAGGACCTTATAAGTCCTGCCCTGATTTGCCGTACCAAAATGCAGCACCTCCCATTTACCTAAATTAAACTCCATCTGCCACTCCTCAGCCCATCTGATTAAGTTCCCATTGTACTTTGGGGCAACCTTCTTCGCTGTACTCATTTGCAAACTTACTAACCATATCTCCTATCTGCACATCCAAATCATTTATGTAAGTGACAAAAACCAGTGGACCCACCATCAGTCCTTGCAGCACACTGCTGGTCACGAGCCTCCAGTCCAAAAAGCACCACCACACTCTGTCTCCTACCTTCAAGTCAGTTCTGTATCCAAATGGCTAGTTCTCCCTGTATTCCATGTGATCTAACCTTATTGCTCAGTCTACCATGCAGAACCTTGTCGAAGGCCTTACTGAAGTCCACACAGACCACATCCACCATTCTGCCATCAATCCTCTTTGTCACTTCTCCAAAAATTTGATCAAGTTAGTTAGACACGATTTCCCATGAACAGAGCCATGTTTACTATACCTAGTCAGTCCTTACCTTTCCACATCCATGTAAATTTTGTCCCTCAGAATCACCTCCAAAGACTTGCCCATCACTGATGTCAGGCTCACCGGTCTATATTTCCCTGGCTTTTCCTTACCACCTTTCTTAAATAATGGCATCACGTTAGCTAACCTGTGCTTCTTCCAGCACGTCACCTGTGGCTACTGATGATGCAAATATCTCAGCAAAAGACCGAGCAATCACAAGGGAAGGATTAGGTATCGTTAGAATGGTTTAGGTATGATTAGAATGGTTTAGGCTGGTACAATTATAACATTTGAAAGACATCTGCATGGGTATATGAACATGAAGGGTTTAGAGGGAAATGGGCCAAATGCTGGCAAATGGGACTATATCAATTTAAGATATTTGGTTGGCATGGATGAATTGGACCAAAGAGTCTATTGCCATGCTGTACATCTGACTTCAAGTGTAGAGGCTTTCTCACTCCACAAGGGGCAAGACACCCCACCCCCCTCCAAAAAAAACTCTCAGGACAGGTGGAGGGGCAGCATCGAACCACTTACCGCCCAACCTCCCACGGTCGGGGCGGAATCACCCCCAAAGTCTGGGGTAAGGGTAGGGGCTGGGGCTGGGGCTGGGGCTGGGACAGAAACATCCTTACTCACACATCCCACCCTCAGGGCGGTAGCAGCCGCCTAGGGCCACTCTACCTTGGCTGCCTTGTTGACGGCCTCCTCGTTGCCCCGCTGATAGATGAACACGGACACCGGCTGCTCTTCCTCCAGAACCGCCCGATAGACGCTGAGACCGGCGGGCAGAGTGACCGGCGGCTCTTCGAGCCGGCAGCTCCGGGCCGCACTGCTCTCTGCGCCCATATCCTGAAAAAGCGGAGCGGCCGAATCCACTGGGAACCCGGACAACAATCTCCAAAGTGACCCCGCATATCCGGCTGACCCGGAAACACAGGTTACACCCCGCCCGCATGCGCAGTGTGAGGCGAGTGCGCAGGAGTAGAAGCTTGAGACGTTGCTGTTAACAGCCAGTTGTTCTCACAGGGAGAGAGTTTAGTAGCAAAACCCCAACAACGATGGCTCCTTAAAACAAAGAACTGCGGATGCTGGAAATCTGATACAAAAGCTGCTGGAGAATCTCCGCAGGTCTGGCAGCATCTGTGGAGAGAGAAAGTGGAGTTAAGCGGTCCGGTGACCCTTCTTCAGAATGAGGCTTCCTCGACATCGCACTCATTTTCTGTTCATCTCCCTTTCTTCCTCATTGAGAAAACCCCTGAGAATATGCTCAGGCCCATCTATCAAGGTTTAAGAGAAGAGAGGATAAATCATTTATAGTCGTTGATTCATGCAACGTGGAGATGTAGACACCTCTAGACGGTAGAACGAAGTGAGCACGGTGTAATCAGTTGTTTGAATTCCTTGAACGACTGTACGTAAATAGTGCAATAAGTCTTAACTTCAAACGGCAGGGAAAGGAAAAACAATGAGATCACTTAGGATAGTTCATTTGGAACTTTAAAGGATGGAAGTTCAAAGGCACATTTATCTGAAATGAAATAAAAATCTGAAAAAGGGAAAGACTTGAAAGTGTAGAGGAAGCTTTCCAACACTAAAAGGTTTTTAAGCTACTCAGGTGTAAACCTGTGTTTGGGACCAGTGCCCATTTGTCAATATTTGGCAACAGTCGGTGCATCTTACAGGCGACCTTGATAAAGATATTTTTCATATTGACAGTTCTGGGTAAGTCACAGGATTCCAATGTTTTACAGGACTGTTTCGGTCATCTGAGAGTCAGAGGGAAAACAAATGCATATTTGTAGCACAAATTAAAAATATCCTAACAAATTTCTTCATAATTTAGGATGCTACCAAAAATCACTCGAGACTGTAAATACAGTATTGCAAATTTAGATTGGATAGTTTAATTGTTACTGTAGACACTGGAGTTTAAAGTGGCAAAATGTAAAAGTAAACACAAACTCTGCTTTTCCTGAAGAATACTTTTTCCCTTGATTGTCCAAGTGCAATACCTTGGGAGTTTGACTAATAAGTTCAAATGCTGAGTATCAGCCTGATCAATTATAATGTTTACTACCTTACACAGAATTAGAATTAGCTTTATTGTCACATATACTGCACTTGGCAGTGCCATCTTAGGTATCTTGGTACCTAGGCATAGATTATTAGGAATAAGTTAGAAAAATGCAAAATCATAGGAATAAAATAAAGGAATAAAAAATTCTAAACTACAGACTTTTCACCACATTCTGCCCCAGCACTTAGCCTCCAGACCACAAAAAGAATATAAAAATGAAATTACATAAATAGAGTTCAATTTCTCAACAAGGGGTCTACAAACACAAATATAGGGCTTTGAAGTAACGTATTCACTCCTGGGTAATGGACAAAATCTTAAGCACAGAAGTTCATAAGACATTGAAGCAAAATTAGGCCATTCGGCCCATTGATTTTGCTCCACCATTCAATCAATGATCTGTTTCTCAACTCCATTCTCCTGCCTTCCCCATAACTCTCAATCCCCTTACTAATCAAGAACCTATCTATCTCTGTCTTAAATACACTCAATGACTTGGTCTCTACAGCCTTCTACTGCAATGAGTTGCACAGATTCACCACCCTCTGGCTGAAGAAATTCCTCCTCATCTTAGTTCAAACAATTTGACCCTTCAGTTTGAGGTTGCGTCCTCAGGTCCTAGTCTCTCCGACCGGTGGAAGTATCTCCACATCCACTGTTTCTAGGCCTCTCAGAATTCTGTAAGTTTTAATGAGATACACCCCCCATTTCCTTCTAAACTCCATGGAATACAGACCCAGAGTCCTCAACTGCACCTCAAAAACAAGCCCTTCACACCTGGATCATTCTTGTAAACCTCCTTTGGATCCCCTCCAAGGCCAGACATCCTTCGAACTGAACTGCACGTTAACCTTAGGAGAATCCTGAACCAGGAATCCTAAGACCCTTTGTGCTTCAGATTACTGAAGGCTTTCCCCATTTAGAAAATAGTCTCTATTCTTCTTACCAAAGTGCATAACCTCACACTTTCCCCACATTGTATTCCATCTGCCACTTCTTTTCTCACTCTCCTATCTTGCCCAAGTCCTTATGCAGCCACCCCACATCCTCAACGCTACTTGTCCCTCCACCTATCTTTGCATCATTGGCAAATATACCAACAATGCCCTCAGTTTCTTCATCTAGATCATTAATGTATAACATGAAAGGTTGTGGTCACAACACTGATCCCTGCAGAATCCACCAATCACTGACTGCCATATTGAAAAAGACTCCTTTATCCTGCTTTCTGCCAGTCAGTTAGTCTTTTATCCACATCAGTACCTTGTCCCTAACACCACGGGCTCTTATTTAGCAGCTTCCTGTGCAGCACTTTGTCAAAGATCTTTTGGAAATTCAAATAGATCATATCCACTGGTTCTCCTTTGTCTAACTTCTTTTACCCATGCACTTCCAAGTACTCCGCAATCTCATTCTTAATAATACTGTAAAATCTTAACAAAGACCGAGGTCAGGCTAACCAGCCTATAATGTCCTGTCTTCTACATCCCTCCCTTCTTAAACAGGCATGTTACATTAGCCATTCTCCAATCCTCTGGGCCCTCCCTGATTCCAGTGATTCCTGAAAGATCACCAGCAATACCTTCACAATATCCTTCATAACTTTAGGGTGTAGTCCATCTGGTCCAGGAGATTTATACATCTTCAGACCTTTCAGCTTCTCCAGCACCTTCTCCTTAGAGATGGCCACTACACTCACCTCTGTACCCTGACTCTTGAAGTTCTGGTATGCTACTCGTGTCTCGCACCGTGAACGCTGATGCAAAATATCTAATCAATTCCTATTACTTTTCTTTGTTTCACATTACTATTTCTCCAGTCATATTTGTTGGTAATCCAGTGTCCACTGTTGTTTCTCATTATTTTATCCTACTTGATAGCTTACCCTCAAATTTCATTTTCTCCTTCCTGTTGCTTTTATAGTCATCCTCTGCAGTTTTTAAACCTCTGGCTTCCCACAGTATGCTTTTTCTTTTGCTTTTATGCTGTCCCTCACTTCCCTTGTCAGGATGGTTGCCTCGCCGCCGCCCACCCCACGACCGTTTCTTCTTCCTTGGGATGAATTTCTGCTGTATCTCCCAAATAATCCCCAGAAGCCCCTGCCATTGTTGCTCTATCGTCTTCCCTGCGGAGCTTCCCTTCCAATCACCTCTGGCCAGCTCCACCCTCAGGTCTTTGTAGTTACCTTTACGAGAAGTCCTTCATATGCAATTATATTGATTTTTTTTTTTTTAAAAGTCATTATTGTGAAAGATAAGTTTTAATTTTAAAGTTTTTAAACTATTTAAAATATTTATCAGTCCTAGGAACCAGCCCTTCAAGCCACTGCATCAAAATCTGTTTTATAATTTGTATTTTTCAGATGATTAATTTTATACAATATGTACTTTGTCTATTCTTTGAAACCAAAATA
Source organism: Rhincodon typus (assembly GCF_021869965.1). Classification (NCBI taxonomy): domain Eukaryota; kingdom Metazoa; phylum Chordata; class Chondrichthyes; order Orectolobiformes; family Rhincodontidae; genus Rhincodon; species Rhincodon typus. Next base: position 28,582,215 of record NC_063341.1, on the reverse strand, counting down.
TTACTGACACTGATATCAACACTTTAGTTATAAAGTTCAATTTTAATTATTCCTTTTACAAATATTGATGTGAGTACAAGATATGTAACAGAATAAACAGCATATTCATTGACTCAACATGAACTGTGGCTGCTGGTACATGTGAAATGGTCTTGCATGTTTATTTCACACTTCAAATTCCTTGTTGCTAATGTAAACAAGTGTTTAAAAATTACAGGAATGGCCCGTCTGCCAGAATACAAATGCTGGGCAGGAGGTAGATATTTACAAGTTGTTGCAATTATCTGAGTTTTCAAATTTAGATTGCCTTTTACATGAGGCATTTGGCCTGAACGTAGAGCAAGGGCGAAGTGGGGAGCGTGAGGTGGTGGTTTGAAGGTGAAAAGCACGTGCGCGGGCGCGGGAACGGCACGGGCACGCGCAGCGGTTACGTCAGTTGATTGCGGGAGGCGGGACCGAGGGAACCGGAGCAACAGGTTCACCCCTTCCCGGGTGATAAGGTCCTTGAGCCCGGGCAGCACATCAGCGAAATACCAGCAGGTATCCCAGCTCTTGTCACTGTCTTTAACGTCCCATTCCCTAGATCGGTCGTCCCCAGAAACAAAACGAGGGTTTGGGTTAACAAGGTTGTAGAGCTGGATGAACACAGCAGGCCAAGCAGCATCGGAGAAGCAGGAAAGCTGACGTTTCGGGCCTAGACCCTTCTTCATAAATTAGTCGGGGCTTTAAGGAGGCCTGGTTCCTCCTGTTCAGACGCGGTTGACAACGTTTGTAGGATTTTAGCAGCGGAGTGGTGTCGAGTCAGTGGTCTTTTATCGTAGTTAACAGGAGAGGCCGGACTGCGCTCACAAATTGCACTTGCTGCTGAAACCCATTTGTTTTATTGCTTCGTCGCAAATGAATATGCGTGCGATATTTGCAAATATAACCTAATCACCTTGACAGCGTAATGCAACCATACAAAAGCAGCGACTTTTAAGTTTTTCAGTTGATGCTGTTGTGCTTCCTCTAAATTATTATTCAAAACACCTTCCCTCCCCACTCGTTTTATATAAAAGTGTGTGGAGGTCACTCATAACGGAATCGAAATACCTTATAAGAACAACTCGTATGTACGTTACGTCATCTGCATTTTGAATTATCTTGCAAGGGTACTTTTTTATTAAAGCAATTGTAAGTTGCGAATAAACACCAGCATAGCGAAAAAAAAACAATTTAACTTCACCCAGAGTGATCAAAAAGCTGTATTCTGGGAAATAAGTGAAATTTTGTGATGTGAATTTGGAATGTTTTCCGGACGGATGAGCCGAGGTCAGTGCTTTCCAAACCATTCACCAATATTAGCCCGTTTTAAAGTTCGAAAAGTAACGTCACTCCAGCTGAAACAAAACCAGTAATATCTGGTATATAACTAAAGTAAACATAAGAAAAAATTGTTTTAAAGGCACGTTATAAGAAAATTTTATGAACTCTCAGATATCAAACCAGTTCTATATATTCCCCTGATAGTAGGAACTGCAGATGCTGGAGAATCTGCGATAACAAGGTGTAGAGCTGGATGAACACAGCAGGCCAAGCAGCATCAGAGGAGTAGGAAAGTT
>NC_063341.1:28545248-28580514 GCF_021869965.1 Rhincodon typus | reverse complement strand
ACACCTTGTTATCTCTACATATTCCCCTAATGACTAAAGACTTAGTAAAGCCCTCTTCTCCCCTCCATCTCAAACCACATTTCCACCATCCCTTCCCCACCCTCAACTCACTCACCAGCCCTTCTCCTCGACTAGTTACTGGTGACCTGCAAGGCGGAGTCTTATTCCTGGGCAAGGAACCTGCGTGTCAGGCCAACGAGCAGAAAACACGGTCAAGTTCGAAGCAACCGTTCGTTTTCCCAGCTCAGCCAACCTCAGTTTTTCCAATACTCCAATCGACTTATGCTTTCCGGACCCTCGCTGCATCAATTTGCACACAAACGTCTCAGCCCAGTCGAACGGAAGGCTATTCCTAAATTAAACAACACTCGGGCCTTTTGGCAGAATTGACCTTGCGCGTCTAGGGCTGGCCTGTTAATGTTTCCGGACCGGGCCTTCATCTCTTTACAGTCACCGTCGTTGTTTGAAGGAAGGAGAGCTTCCAACCCCAACGTGACCTCTACCTCTGCAATTCCCTTTTTGCGGCTTATTTATCACCTAGAGTTTTAGAATCCCGAAGCTATAATGGAATAATACACTCATTCATTGTTTGAAGAGGAAATGCACGTGAATGAATCATTTTTATTGCAAACGTGGAGTTTGTGGTTTAGTGATATTACAGTGACGAGTAGATTGAGCTGACAAATCAGAGGTAATTGAAACAATGTTATCATTTAAACAAAATGCTTCATTAGTGCTTCCTTAGGAACAATATGAATGTTTGTTAACACAAATATATTTGTTGGTTCAGAGATAACAGGAACTGCAGATGCTGGAGAATCCAAGACAACAAGGTGCAGAGCTGGATGAACAGCTCTAGGGTCTAGGCCCGAAACGTCAGCCTTCCTGCTCCTATGATGCTGTTTGGCCTGCTGTATTCATCCAGCTCTGCACCTTGTTGTCTCTATATTTGTTGGTTGTTGGCATTCACTGTGTATGAACTGCAATATCCTCAGATTAAATATTAAAGGAACTAAAGCCATTATCTTCAGACCCTGCAACAAACTGTATTCTTGTGGCCAGTTTCATCTTCATCCCTGCTTTGTCTGAGTTTGAACCAGACTGTTGACAGCCTTGCCCAAGCTGAGCTTTTGACAGTCAAAAAGATCACTACCAGGTTACAAAATAATTTGTATTTTTGAGGACTGCTCTTGAGATTTTCTCAGGCCTTTTTTTTAAATCTCAGAGGGGGTGACTTTTCATTCTCACTAACTCATTAGGCAATGCACTCATGTACTACAATGCTTTCTGCAATGTGTTGACACATTGGCATTGTGAATTTTGATTTTCACAGAGCAGAATTAGAAGATTTCATCAATATCCTTAATAATTACCAAACTTAAATTCAACTTAAAGTTACAACATTCAAGAGAAGAATTGACTTCTTGGATACTCCAATCTTTAAATAGGCACATGATAAATGGGCATAAGTTGGCAAACAGTTTTCTTTCCTAAAATAGTAGATGCAGTATACATACACAAAGCCATCATTCTAAACACTAAAATGAAACAAACAATTGGGGATGCTAGAGATCTGAAACAAAAACAGAAATTGCTGATAGAACTCAGCAGGTCTGGCAGCATTTGTGGGGAGAAAGCAGAGTTGATGTCTCACATCCTTCGGCAATTTTCTGTGCTGAAGAATCATCACATTCGAAATGTTAACTCTGCTTTCTCCTCACAAATGCTGCTGGACCTGCTGAGTTTCATCAGCAGTTCTGTTTATGTTTCAGATCATCCTAAACACACCTTCCACATTTGGTGAGATCACAGCTAATGCATTTCCATTGCATATGAAAAAAAGCTGGAAGATTTCAACCAGGCAATTGCTACACATTTTGCTGCATCTCAGATCATAATATCAGATTTAAATTTAACAATTGACTCAATGTTCCTTCCAATAACATGAACTACGCTTTTTCCATGTCGCAGTTCCTGAACATGTACAGCTTTAGACTAGAGAGGCAACGTTAGTGAGGGATTCATTATCTCAGTAATTTCAGGTTTTCTTGGCTCCCAGTTGATAAATATTCATTTGTGGATAATTTAAAACTATTCTATCTCTTTTGCAGCCTGTCTCACCCACCTTGAGCTTCCCAACAAACCTCTTGCAAAATCTTCCTGTTACCCATTTCTTTGCATAATATCCCTCTTCCCAATTCTTTGCAAACAGTCCCTCTCCCTCCACTCTTGCAGGTTTCCCCTCTGCATCCTATCCTTCCCCTTACCCACCATGTCACCTTGCAGCCTCCCTCCCTCCGCATCATCTTCTTGCAACTGCCCACTCTCTCTCTATCCCATTGCAACCCTCACCATTTTCCCCACACTTCTTTAAACCTCCCCTCTACCTCCATTGTCCTTTGTAACTTCCCAATATCCCCCAACCTCATCCCTCACCCACCCTTTATCACTGTGTCTCATCAGTGCCTTCTCGATACCCCATTTTCTCTTGGGCAATCTCTTGTTCAACCCATTTTTCACAGAAGCCCCTCCACTGTCATCTCTTATAGGCACCCTCTTGCCTTGTCACGTCCTTTGTGGGGGTCCTCTCTCACCCCTTCCTTCATTTCTTATGGGGGCCCCATCTGTCATGGATGCTTTCTCCACCACCCATCTATTTGTCTCGGCCATGTGCTGTCTTCTCCCAACCTGTTTGACATGGGTACCCCCTTCATCTCTCCCCTTTAGCTCTTGTGCTATTCCCTTTGAAATCTGTAGCTTTATCTATTTTTCTTTCTCTTACTCCCTTAAAGTCTTTTTGTCCCTGTTTTACACTCAATATTCAGTGCCTTCATCTCGCCCTTTTACGTTTATGGGAATTTCTCCCTTTCACCCTCTTGGAATGTCTCACTGCTGCGGCTCTGGCCCTTGCACTCAGACCTAATGAGCAGGCTGGTTTGCTCAATGCCATTTTATGTCTGGGACTACCTGGACTGAACTTGTGGTTGGCTTTGGAATTGGACGCTTAATGCAGGCAACTGGAGGCCGTTGATCTGTAATAAAAACCGAAAGAACTGTAAATGCTATAAATCAGGAAAAAAAACCGAAGTTGCTGCAAAAGCTCAGCAGGTCTGGCAACATCTGTGAAGAAAAGATCAGAGTTAACGTTTTGGGTCCAGTGACCCTTCCTCAGAACCCAGTCCTGTATATGCCTATGCTATACCTGTATAGCGGAAAGCTCACGTTATCCAAACAGTGTCCACTATTCATCAATCGCATTACAGCCAAATCGCTTTAACAAAACACAAGTATAGCAGAACTACCTGTATTTATTGATTTTCTTGAGTATTGAATTTGTTTATTATTTTAAACATGTAAAACAGCCTTTACAATATGCAGCAAACACAGACAAAGAAGGAATAATGTGCCAGAGCTATGAGGCTTCTTTGACCATCATTTTTTGTGTAAATGTATTGTGATGGTATTGGGCTGTACAGACTTTTGCAGTCCATTGTTTTTCTCTTGCAATTATTTAAACTTCCATGATCAGTTTAGTCCCATTTGCTTATACCAGCACCATTTGCAAAGGCTATTTTAAACTGTAATTACAGAATGTGGCCCTATTCATACTACCAAGCAAAAATGATGAACAGAAAAAGACCAAAATAATATGTGTCTTGGAGGAGAACTCGCAGGTGACAGTGTTTCCATGTCATCCTGGTTCATGGTGAAAGAGGACACAGGTTCAGCATTTGCTTTTGGGGTAGGAACCTTGGCATCTTGCTGCAGTATATCTTTTAATTGGTGCACACTGTGACCATTATGCACTGGTTGTGGAGGGAGTGAATTGTTTAAGTCAGTGCTTGGGATGCTGGTCGAGCAGGCTACTTTGTCTTGAATGATGTCAAGCTTCTTGCAAATGGAAAATATTCCATTACACTCCTGACTTATGTCTTGTAGATGGTGGGTAGGCTTTGGGAGGTCAAGAGGCATGTTACTGCCTGCACAATCCCCTGCTTGTGACCTACTTTTGTAGCCACGGTAATTATATGGCTGGTCCAGTTAAGTCTATGGTCAATGGTAACCTGAGAGTGTTAGTAATGGGGGATTCAGCTGCGGTGACGTCAAAGGAAGATGTTTTGATATGTGATGCGAATGTTTCTTGCCACTCATCAACCCCGCTCTAAACGTTATCCAGTCTTTGGTATTTTTCTCTGTTGTGCGGTAAAAGTATTTTTTTAGTACCATAAAACAAAATCACTTTTTTATTTCAGATACCCACACAGTGTTTGGGGATCTATACTGTCTTTGAAATTTTGACCATAGTAATAGCACCAGTACTGTCAGAACAATGGGGAACACCAGCAGTGACCGTATGGGAGCAGATCGCCATGGAGGATCTAAATCCCACCGCAGTGATAGCATGGGATCTTCTCCATCATCAAAAGAAAATGAACGTCCTAAAATCATGGTGGACAGCACAGATGACCCCAATATTTTTCATACACAAGACTCAAAGGTACAATACGAAACTGCACTAATTGTTTCTAGCCTAATGGGCATACAATCTCCTTCATTTAAGAGAAAAAGATTGTAAACTAATTTGTTGAAAGTGGTGACTTGTACTATAAAGGATGCCTTTTATAATATGTATAAAATATATATTTGTATGCACAGATAGCAAAATTACCCTTAGAGACATCAAGTTGAAAGCCTTGTCTCTGAGAGTCTACCCTGTTTAAAAAGATTATTGGTTCAAGCCCCATTTCAAAGACTTGAGCATATAATCTAACCCGACATTTTAATGCAGTACTGTTGGAAGTGCCATCTTTTGGGTGAGATGTTAAACTGAGACCACAATTGCCCCTTTCAGGTGGCCTTAATGGGTCTAATTGGTCTAATCTTTTCTAAGGGCAAGGAGTTCTCTGGATGCCTAGTGTCTTTCATTCCAACACATTATTATTACTCTTTATGGAATCTTCCAGTTTATAACCTTGTTGTGAGTTTGCAGCTGTAGTGATTATTTTTCAAAAGTGCATCTCTTGCTTCCTGCCCTTTGAAAAGTTCCAAGGATCTCATTATGTCTACTTGAACTCATGCATAGTACAATGGACTTTTTATGTAGAGTACTGATTTTTAGTCAATGTTTGCAGTAAAGAAGTTAAATATTATTTTGAAACAATGTCCAGTGTGATTTTACACTGAGACTTGTAGACCAAGAAAGTGCCCAGTTCAAGCCATGGCCTGTACTAAATTAATTAGTTTCCACCATGGCCCTGTTGGATTGGCCACAATTGATATTTATGTTCTTTTTCTAGTGAGTTAAAAAAACAACTCTGGCTTTTATACTAGTTCGTAACCCATTGATCTTGCTGAATGTAACTTAGACATCTAATGGATGAAATCGCTTGGCTCAGTGGTGCCCATGTTCAAACAATTTGTCAGATATGAAGAGTAGCTGCCTGGATGATGTGCTATAAACGCTCATGGAATTGTAAAATGGAATAAGTTACTCATAGTTTATTTTATTTGTCTTTATCCAGTAGCATATCAAGGAAACAAACCAACATTGGAGTTTGACTCTATTCAAGCAAACCAAAAACATCTCTTACACGTACAAGACAATATTTACATGCATTGAGGCACTAGGAGGATCCGATAACTGAGCAGACCCCCACTTAACTTCAGCAGGAAGTCCTCAAATGGTTTTCTTTGCCCCTGCGCCTTGGTAGCAGCTGCCCCAAGTTTTAGTGTGAATCAGTCATGGCATAGATTATGAGGGCAGAGAGATTATCTTGGAGCTGTACAACACTTTGGGTTGGTTGCAGTTGGAGTACTGTGTGCCATTCTGGTTACTGAACTGTAGGAAGGATGTGACTGCACTGGAGGGAGTGCAGAGGAGATTCACCAAGACATTACCTGGAATGGAACAGTTTGAAGAGAGGCTGGATAAACTTGGATTGTTTTTCTTTAGAGCAGAGAAGGCTGAGAGGACCTGATTGATATATACTGGGTTGATGTGTATAAGGTGCATGGACAGTGTGAACAGAAAGTAGTTGTTCATCTTAAGTTGAAAGGTCAATAATGAGGGGTCATAGGAAAATGTGAAGTTGTTCATTTTGGAAGGGAGAACAATAAAGCAGATTATTATTTAAATGGAGAAAGAACTGCAAAAAGCTGCAACACACAGAGACTTGGGCTCCTGGCCTGTGCCATTGCCTCCCACTGAGATCGAAGCCTAGGATATGGCCTGTTGCCTACTCTCTCTGGTAACCTTGGGCGACAATATTCCAGAGCAGGATAAAGTGTTGAAGCTGAGAAAAGACAATTTAAAGGAGGCGCTTCAGAATTCCATGAGCTTCTGGTGGAGTTCTGTGAGTGACAGGTGGAGGGCACCCGAAGGGTCTAGTCCCGAAACGTCAGCCTTCCTGCTCCTCTGATGCTGCTTGGCCTACTGTGTTCATCCAGCTCTACACCTTGTTATCACTAATTAGGAAATATAGTCTGTTAACTAGCAGCAAACTGCTTGATACTAAGTGCTAACTTTAAAAATGAACTTCGCTATTGCACTGTAGAGAATGAGGTGGAGGCATTTAAACCAAATGTTCTCTGGTTGCTGGAGCAGTGTGTTGGCTAAGGGAGATACAGTGTGAACATGGATATACTGGTGAAGTTAGGACTGTTCTCTTTGGAGGAAAAGTTGAGATGAGAGTTGATAAAGGTACTTAAAATTATGGATGCATCTACACAGGTAGAGAGAAATAGCCCAATTGGCAGATGAATTGAGAATCAGACATTACTAATACAAGGTGATTGACATTATAACTGAAGCTAATTTGAGGAGAAATCTATTTTTACACTGAGTGGTTAGGAGCTGGAAGGCACTGCCTTAGAATGTTGTTGAGGCACATCGAATCATGGTGTTTGAAAGCGAGTTAGAGAACTATCTGAAGAGAAAAGATTTGCAGGGCTATGTTGAAAAAGTGGATGAATTGATTTATTTGATTTATTTATTGTAATGTATACAAACAACAGTGAAAAGTGTTGTATAGTGTTGCCACTCTCCAGTGCCATCTTAAAATACAGAGAAATAAACCAAAACATAGAATATAAACCAGGAAAAATAAAGAAATAAAGTTCAACTTTAAAGCCCTTCTTATTAAGTGCTCAGTCATGGGCCTGGATCAGCCCATGAATCCCCTCGCCGTGCTGCCAGAACAAGAGTCGCCACTCTTCGGCGCCATCTCACCTCCACCATTGCCACCTGTCCCACATCAGCCCAAACACAACCTGACAAGAGTTCACTCCGAGCCCATCTCACCAATGTAGCCACCACTGATGCCACTGGGTCTCGTATTGGGCCCAAACTCGCCTTTGCTGCCAACTCCATGAATCTGTGCTGGATGCAGATGCTGCAGGGAACCAAACTTTGCAGCAGCCATGAGTCGGTATTGGGCTCACCTGGTCAATGCAGGAGCTGCCAGGAACCCAAACCCTCCGCCCATGCCGTTGCCTTGACTGAGCTTTTTGCAAGAGATAAGGGAAAAGAAGAAAAACAACAAGAGGAAAAGAAGAAACGAAAGAAAAAGAAAGCGGATGAGCCCCAGTCTCAAGAGCCCTACTCCACTGCCATCTTCAATTGGAATTAGTCAAGTTGCTCTTTTGGTATACTGGCATAGACAGGCAAAACAGTTACCTTCTTGGCTGTAACTATTCTGTGTTTAAAATGAAAACTTTCTTTTCCTTTGTATGCTAGCTAAGTTCACCCTGTTTGCTTACAGTTTAATTTAACTATCTAGTTAAAGAGAAACCACAGTTTTACTGCTACCATATGATTGTAGTTTTAATACTGTTTACTTCTGTACATAACTTCCTTCAAGTTTCACCTTCTCAACGTGTATTTTGATATTTTAGCCTCTCACTGATAAGGAATTTGTGTCCTGGCAACCTGACATAGACGAATCTGTAAAATTTCCTAAGCAAGCTCGCCCCACTGTTATTCGTTGGGTAGGTGGAGGGAAAGAGGTGTTCATATCTGGATCCTTCAACAACTGGCATACCAAGATTCCACTTATTAAGAGGTAAATACATGCAGTTTACAACTAGCTGAGAATCTATCTCATAGTAGAAGGAACAAACTTAATGGTTCTTCTGCCTCTGTGAAGGTTTCTATCTCAAAGCTGTATTGTGTTTCGTTTTAATTTTGGTAAATTTTTCATTTTAATTTAATCCATCAAAATGTTTGAAGATTGAAGCAAAAGTATTGAGAAATTGATTTTCCATTTGCAGGTTATGTTTATCACCCTGTTACAATATATTCCAGTTGTCTAAGTCTAGAAAACATGGATGAAAGTTGTGAACAGCAAAATCTAAAAGAGCCACAAGTCCATTTGGAAGTATTACCAAAATAGAGTATGATACTTTACAGCTTAATTAAGATGAGTGCTCATAAGCTTTCCACCTATTTAGTTGCATTCACCCTACTTATTAGGAATGCTGTGGATTATTAGATGCCCATGGATAACTGAAGTGTATCGGTTTGAGGGGATGATCGGTTAACCCCATAAAGGCCAGAACATCTTCCACAATGGTAGAATGAGTACAATGATCTACCCTACCCTCTGATAACGTGTGACCACACAGTAAAACATCCTCAACTGGCTGAGACTCCTCCAACACTAAATTCTGAATCCCCATAACCTGCGTTCACATAATCATACTCTTGCGTCCCTGACCATGGGTTAAATTTGATGTAATTAATCAAAGGAGTGTGACCGCATCCTGAAACATATTATCCATGCATCGCTCCCTCTCACTAAAGTGTGGTAGTGTCCACAGCTCATCAACTCTGTGCCAAAATTCTTTGAATAGTCAACATTTGATGCAGATATGCTTACTGTAGATCACTCTGGTGTTCACCAGTTCTCACGTACTACATCTCTATTCTCTTTAATTAATTAATTTGAATGGATAATATTTTAATGGTATATTTCTTAAAAATCTCTTCAGCTATAATACTCTCCTGTTTTAAACCAATTGTCACTCGAAATGCACAAAAGAAATGCCCACCATTACCCACCCACCTACTTCTTTTCCTGTGGTGTTGCAGTTTGGCTCTTACAGGAAGAAACAAGTTGAAGGGGCTCTATGCCACTGGTTTTCATTTCCTGCCATCACTGCCCTTCTCACACAGGGTCCCTCTTCTGTTTATGGAGTAGCTGACCAGCTCTATCACATTGTTTGAGAAGCTTTTGACTTCGCTGTCTCTTGCTCTTCATGAAGCCGGTGTCCCTGCTTTTGCTCACTCTTTATGAATCTGCCACCCCCTAACTTTCTCACACTGTTTCAGAAGCACTAGCTTCTCTATCTTGCTCAGTCTCAGACGATGAAGATCAAATTTTAGTCTTAGGAAATGTTCATCACTCTATGGAACTTTGTATTTTCCATCAAGAATGTATTTGCAAGAAACAAATCGTATTAATATAATACAGGATGTCTAATTAATAGCTGTTTAATCCATAACATATAAAGGGCTTTGGCTCCGTCTTGCCCTTTAAAGTACAGTCCAGAAGTAAACTATGACGAAAAATGCCCACTCTACACCACAAATGATAATAGTGAGGGACTGAATGCTGTCATCTCTAATTAGAACAGAATTTCTATGTTGATGCTATAATGAGCTTAAGGAAGTGGAGAAAACCAAAAACAAAAGGTTTTATAATGAACTACTGGATAGTAAACTTTGTATTTATATTTTTATTTTTACAGCCATAATGACTTTATTGCTATTCTTGATCTACCAGAAGGCGAACACCAATACAAGTTTTTTGTAGATGGGCAATGGGCTCATGATCCTTCAGAGGTAAGTATGCCATTAACTTAATATGAATGTAAGCACAGAACTTTATAAAGCTTGTATTTATGAGCTACGATATAATAAGTAAGGGGGGACAAACAAGGTGGTGATAAGCATTCATGTTACATGTATGTTATAAATTAGTCTGTTTTTCTGATTCTGCTTCTCTAAACTCTGAGGAAAGTCAAGGACTTAATCTTGCCATAAACATTCACACACTTTCAATGATGTCACTGTATAGTATCAGAGCAGGGACTCAAATAGATTTTTCCCTGCCTTACTAGGGATGTTTAGGCCATAAATAATAATCCTAGTACTGCTGGTTACTACTGAGCACACTCAGTTTTGACCCAGAATGGGCCCTAGTACCTTATCATTTAAATTCATAAAAAAACACACAGAAAATCATCAGGAAAAGCTTTGAAATATTTACTGTTAAATCTATTGAATTTAAGAAAAATATCAGATCAATAAAGAATTTTCATTAATGTTTTAAAATTAGGTAAGTTTCGACATTTTTGCTTGAATAAGACTGCATTCATTCTAAAAACATATGAAATAGGAACAGGTGTTACTATAGGACACTTTAATCCTACTTGGCTACTCAAGATAGTCATCGCTAGTGTTTGTCTCAATTCCACTTTCCAGCCTGTTCCCCATGTTCCCTGAGACCAAAATTCTGTTTGTCTCAACCTTGAATATGCTTACAATGGAGAATCTACAACCCTCTGGAGAAAAAAATGTTAAAGATTCGCTATTCTCTTAGTGAACAAAATTCTCCTCATCTTAGGCCTATTTGATCAACCCCTTATCCTGAGACTGTGCTCCTATTTTTAAGTTCCCTGTCAGGGGAAACTACATCTGTGTCTACCATGTCATACCTCTTCAGAATCTTGTAAGTTTCAATTCGGTCACCTCTCATTCTTATAAACTCCAGAGCATAAAGGCCCAGTCTGCTTAACCTGTCATTACAGTTCAAAACATTCATCCTAGGAACCAATTGTGTGCTGCCTTCAAGATAAATATATTCTTTTAGGTATGGAAATAACTTGAAGAACTCCAACTCTAAGATGTAAAGATCCTACACAGGTATCTAAGACTAAGGATGTTTTAATTTGAAGAGGCATCATAATTAATATTTTTACATTTGCATTTCTTGTTGATTCCAGTGATACCACTGCTAATGTTTTCCCCTTAATGGAAAATTATTATTTTCAAAACCATTGATCATTGGGAATAGTAACGTTCACAGACAATAGAGTCATAATGGCACAGAGGGGACAATTTGACCTGTGCATTGCGTGCTGGAACACTGTACAGCATTTTCATCAGTACCATTCTCCTGCTATATTTCCATAGCCCTGCAAACTAATTTCCCACAAGTGTCCATCCAACTTTCTTTTGAAATAATTTATCATCTCTTTTTCCACCATTCTTAAGTTCCAGGATATTACCCATCAATGAGTAAAAAATTCTTTCTTACAATCCCCCTGCATTTCTTGCCCAAAACCGTAAATCTGTATACTCTAGTCTGTGTAGAATCAGCTAAAAGAAACAGCTTTTCTTATCTACACTTGCTATAATCTTGTATACCTCTATCAAATCTTCCTTCAACCACCTTTGCTACAAGGAGAAGAATGCCGGCTTCTCCCATCGAACCTTGAAGCTAAAATCACTAAATCCTGCAACCATTTTGAAAATCTCCTCTGCATTCTCTTAACCCACATATCCTTCCGATGGCGCAATGGCCAGAACTGGATGCAATACGCCAGGTGTTGCCGAACCAGTATTTTAGACTTGCCTACTTTTCTACTTCATCCAATTGTAGAACATAGAAACATGAAAAACAGGAGCATGAGCAGTCCATTTTACCCTTCAGTACTGCTCTGCCATACAATGTGGTCATGGTTGATCCTCCAACTTAGTATCCTGTTCCCACTTTCTTCCCATATCCTTTGATCCCTTGAGCCCTAAGAACAGTTTTTAATTCCTTCTTGAAAACATTCAGTGTTTTGGCCTCAACTGCTTTCTGTGGCAGAGAATTCTACAGGCCTTCTGCTGTCTGGGTGAAGAAATTTCTCTTCCTCTCAGTCATTGATGGCCTACCCTGTATCCTTAAACTGTGACTCCATTTTCTCTGTCTGCTGTTAGAATTTTATAGGTTTCTATGATATCCCTCCTCATTCTTCTAAACTCTAGTGAATGTGAAAGTGAGAAGTGGCTGAGGAGGATTCTGGGAGAATTTTTGCTTCCTACTGATAGCATATAAAAGGAATGCGGACTCTAGCGGGAAGGGCTGTGGGGTCGAAGTGCTGCTGTTGAAGTCAACATACGGGCTTTAGAGAGCGTTGCATTTCGCTGAGTAGGGCAAGCCACGTTAAGGTACGGCAAGGTAAGGTCTTTCCTTTTCTTTCAATCCAGTTACTAGAGAGGTAGTAATGGCAGTTAATGGATTGAATGCTCCCCCTGAGAAATGTGGGAGATCAGGGAGAAGTCAAATGTCCCTGCCAACTACGTCTGCAGGAAGTGTGTCCACCTGCAGCTCCTCTCAGAACGCATGGATCAGTTGGAGGGCCAGTTGGACTCACTGAGGAGCATATAGGAGGTAGAAAGTTTTAAAGATAGGATGTGGTCACACCAAAAGTTCAGCCAGATAGATGGGTGACCTCCAGGAGGAGCAAGCAGTGCAGGTGTCCCCTGTGGCTGTTCCCCTCTCAACAAGTACACTGTTTTGGATATTGTTGGGAAGAATGGCCACTCGAGGAAAGCAACAAGAGTAGCCAGATCAGTGGCATAATGTTTGGCTCTGTTGTACAGCAGGGAAGGTTGAAGTTTAGGTGAACAGTAGTGATGAAGGACTCTATAGTCAAGGGCACAGATTGGTGTTTCTTTGTCCATGAGTGAGAGTCCACATTAGCATGTTGCCTCCCTGGTGCCAGGGTCAAGAAGGTCTCTAAGCGAGCACAGGGCATTCTGAAAGGGCAGGATGAGTAGCCAGAGGTTGTGGTCCATTTCGGTGCTATCGACGTAGGCAGGAAGAAAGATGAGGTCCTGCAAAGGGAATTTAGGGAGTTAGGTAGAAAGTTGAAAAGCAGGACCTCCAAGGTCGTAATCTGAGAATTGCTCCTTGTACCCAGTTCTAGTGAGGCCAGAAATTGGAAGTTGAAAGCCTGGCTAAAGAGATGGCATAGGTGGGATGGCTTCAGATACCTGGATGATTGAGATCTCTTCCAGGGCAGGAGGGACCTGTACAAGAAGGACAGGTTACACCTAAACTGGAGGTCTTTCCTCGCAGGGAGGTTTGCTAGTGGCACTCGAAAGGGTTTAAACTAGTGTGGTAGGGTGCTGAGAACAAGAGCAGTAGGTCAGCACATGGAATGTTTGAGGAGAAGGTAGAGGTTAAGTCAAGTAAATCTTATCAGCAGAATAGGCAGCGCCAGATTGATGAACACAGCGAGACTGATGGTCTGATGTGTATTTATTTTACTACAAGGAGTATAATAGGTAAGGCAGATAAGCCATAACTGTAAGATCATTCAAAATGACCAAAACCAATAGACTCGTTAGGTGAACCTCATAGAAAGCAAGAGAAATTCAAATCCTTATCCAAATCCTGAGGATACTCTTGACAGTACGTGTGATCATCATTTCAGCTCCTTGCGTCTGTGAAGACTTCACCTGTGTTATACCCAGACTAAACATAGTTCCTGAATAGCTTTAGAAGTGAAATTGAAGACTTGATTTGATTGATCTCCATTAGCAGTACGTATCAAGCGAAGAACTGGGTTAACTTTTTATCCATTTATCCGTGATTGTTCTTAAGGTACGAATTGAGTAGCCATATTCATGAAGGAAAAGGTATGCACGTGTCCCACTTTTATTTTAAGTCGAAGTCCCATACACCCCACCACCATTCTATCAAATTTATATTTTTTCATGGGAAATGAGCATCACTGGCTACCCCAACGTTTATTGCCCATTTGTATTTGCCCAGAAGATGTTTGAATCAACCATGGTGAGGGGCTGGAGTTATGTGTGGACCAGAAAAGATAAAGATGGCAGATTTCCTTCCCTGAAGGACACCAGTGAACCAGATGGGCCTTTACAACAATTGACAGTGATTACATTGTCACCATTACACAAGTTCTTTAATCCAGGTTTTATTGAATTCAAATTTTACCATCTACTGCAGTGGATTTCGAACCAAGGTCCCCTGACTATTAGCCTGGGTTCAGGATTATTTGTGCAATGACATTATTGCCATGCCACTATCTCATTGAAATGCTTCCTCAAAAACTGGTGTGGGAATTCAAGGTACCAGTTTCATTCTATGTTGTGGTTTTCCCACAACTTGGTATTTATGGCACGTTTTGCACAACTGTACCAAGCTCTTGTAAAGGTCAGTAAAAATATTGACTTAATATGTGCTTGGGTTCCAACATAGCCGGCCACTGGAATTTCTTGGACTGTCCTTCATATTTATTGACAGTATTTTGATAACATAATCACCAATAATTGACGAACCACCATTCTGTCTTCATCTGTGGGTCTCCACTTTTTCGTCAGAATTGCATTTTTCATATAGTAGCATTCCAGAGCTTTCTCACCTTCAGTTTCAGTTTGAGCCAATTGGGCTTCTTTACTTATCTCTGGATCGACTTGTTGAGACTCAATCAGAGGAGACTTGTTAAATGCTTCCTTTGGATATTCTAAATCTTCCGAAAAGGTTTTAGGTAATCAAATATCTGTCTGTGGTGCCAATTTGACCTCCAATGATGGGTTTGTTTAACCATTGCTCAAGAAGTACACATGTAGGAAATATTCCTGGAAAGTTTTCCTGTGTCTGCTCTGTTTCTTTGACTTCACTTCCCTTTCTGTTACTATTGGAGAAACTATAACCTTCTCTCCTGCCAAATTATTCACTAGGAGTAAGTCAGTTCCATCTACAGGTACATTATGTACAGCCCCTACAGTTACTGTTCCAAATATTAGATCACATTCTAGGTGTACCTGATATAAAGGCCAGCAGTATATATTCCTTAACAATAATATTTACTAAAACTTTGGCATTCTCATAGAAAAATCGTGTCTTTCCCCAGCAAAAGAGTTTAATGGTTCTTGTGTCTCTATGTTGACTACGGTTTACTTGCCTCATTTAAGGAATAAGTAGTTATTTTTTCTTTTGAGAAGACTCCCTGTAACTTTCAGTTACCTTGTTTTGTTTCCCTGCAATAAGTGTTTAAACTTGTTCTCACGGCTGAAGTTAGAGCTACAACTTGATCTGCTGTACTCTAAGTCAGGGATGTTTTCTCCACACTGACCATGTGAATCCTGATAACGCCCATTGATTTACCCAGCAATTAGTAGGAAGGTGTCCCACCTTATCACAATGTAAACACTTAGGCCTTTGCTATCACTTCCACCCTTAGAGCTTGTTTTTCCTTTACTTGCCTGAAATGCTGTTTCCCTTTTTCTCTGCCTGAAGTGCTGTTTCTCTTTTTTTCTCTCAAATTCAAGCTTTTCCTAAATTTCCAATGCAGTTTGATATTTTAATCATTTTTTTCTTCTTATTTCAAGCTGCTTCATCTGCGGTTGAATTCTCACTATCTCAATTGACTCACCATCTGGTTTACATGTCCATTCTTCCAACAGATGTTGTGTTTCTATTTCAGTTATGTCAGCCTTCCTAACCCCAACTTCTTTCTCTAATCCTAACTTTCCAGCCAATTCAGTTAGCCTAACCTTGGTTATTCTTTGCAAATTATTCAGGGATAAATCTTCCACCTGCCGAAATGTCTTAGTAACCGCCAAAGTCATTTTGACATAATAATGTACAAGAAACCTGGTATATTTCTGTTTATCCTTTTCCAATTATGTTTGCATCCCACTTCCAATTAAACATTGTTCTCATCAGAAATCTCAGATAAACCTCCACAATACCACTGAGCCTGGAGGAGTGCACTATCACTCTCGTCCCACAATTCCAAGATGCGGCGTCAGAAAGTAAAAATACTTTTTCATGTTGTCAAGGCAACTAATTAAGTAACTTACCTATTTCAGGTATTCAACAAAAAAGGTTCGCCAACCAGGTTTCTTAACAAACACAAGTAAGGCTTTTTATTTATTAAAACAAACTCTCAATAAAAATGCAATAACTTGTTACCATAGTAATAAGTAAAATGTAAATGGCTATCCCTCTAAATATCTGCAAAGCACACAGACTGTTCAGGAAAAGGGGGTAAATAAACTCTTTCTGTGCAAAGATTAGCCATCTGAAAATAGCTGTTTGGTCAATGGGTTATTCTTGAAGGCAAAGGGACATGTTGTAGGATGTGCTGGAGTTGGTTACTTTGATATTCTGACATGTGGTCATATAGTCAAAGATTGTTGTCTCTGAAGACAGGAAGACATAGCTTGCTCAGGAAATACCATCTTGAGATATTCATTTATTCACTTTCAAGCCAACAATGAACTGATGTAGAGTGTTTTCTTCCTAGAAATAGGAGAGAACAGCTCAGCAGCTTTTATATAGTATAGTTTCTTCCAACTCAGTTGATTTTTATTTCCAGGCTTCCCTCTAGTTCAACCAAATAAAACAAGAACCTTGCCAAGCTGGTCACTATTTAAAAACTGTCCCAGAAGGGTTTAAAACAAAGCAAACAGTAATCACCAGATGTGTGATTGCCAGGAAACATTGTTTTAAAAAAAATAATGTCCACAGTGAAGTTTAAATGGCTGCTGTGCAGGTATGTCCATACAAGCAGTGATAAATGCCTTTTTACACAGTCCTTCAGAACTCCAAGCAATGTTAAACATAAAGCACTTTCACAGTACATTACAATCTGTCTATTGTACACGGTGCTGCTGTTATCCATCAGTGATGGAATGAGTGAATGCTTAAGGCGCTGAATGGGATGCTTTGTCCTGAATGGTGTCAAACTTCTTGAGTGTTGTCGGGGATTCACTCATTCAAGCAAATATAGAGTATTTCATCACATTTCTGACTTAAGCACAGTAGCCGGTGGCCAGACGTGAGGAGTCATGAGCTGAGTTACTTGCCACAAAATTCCTAGCCTCTAACCTGCTCTTACTTTCTCGAGTTCAGACTCATATTTCCTCAGCATCTTCTTCCTGATGAGACACTGATGCCTTGCCCTCCACTTGTTAACATATCACTCTTGCACCTAATAGGACCTACTTTACTTCATTCTACCAATTCATTATTAAAAATTTCAGTGGCGGATGTTTGGGTTTCTCTTTATGTTGATTACTTTTCTGTTCTCATATTCTGTCTTCGCCAGTCTTTTTTCCTCTCTTCACTTCCCCTGAACATGCTCTGTTTGGCCTGTTCTTGTTTGAAGCATTCACCTTGCATGTATCAATAAGTCTTTTTTTTTTGATTCACAATGTTTTCTCTCTCCCTCATCATCCAAGGAGCTCCACCTTTGCTTCCCCGATATTTCGCTGTTGTTGGAATGTAACCGGCCTGTATCTGTAAAATTTCATCCTTAAATATCATCTGTTGTTCATCTACAGCTTGGTTTCATTTTATCCTGGCTAGATTTCCTCTTAGCCCAATGAAGTTAGCTCTCTTCCTATTTTGATTTTTTTTAAAATTGCTCTTAATTACTAACTGTGCCTTATAATATCATAATTACTTTTAGCTAAGTGTTCCCTCGAAACTTAGCGACATTTATTAGTACGTGATCCAGCAGTGTTTAGTGTGTGCCACCTAAAATTTACAAAGCTTGACAAAATTAAATGCTCTTGGTCTCTTTCAACATTGTCCTGGTATAAGCTGAGCCTACAAGATTCTTGAAGTCTTTTAATATGTTTTTCGCCCTTATTTGTTGGGAGGGAAGGAGGAATGGACAAGGCTCTGGATAATTATTTTTGTAGTTTTTTTTCGCTTTTGTTTTTTCTAATGACTGCACTCATACATTAAAGAGGGAAGCTGAACATTTCTGTTTCACAATCTGAATTGAGAAATTCCAGTTAAGTTTCCAGTTGATTTTGCCCAGTTCTAATTTGGTTAATTAAATGTTATATATTCTTGGTCCCAATGTGTACCTATTTCTAAGACTCATCTTAATTCAGCCCTGTATTCCTTAATTATTTTCTTACTTGAACCATCTCACCTTCCACCATTTTTCCCATTGATCAGATGTGTGTAAATACTGTTGTCATTTCTTGGGCATTTTAGAGACATTCAAGCTCTGAAAGTGATGCGGTGAAGAGCTTCAAGACTAATGCCTAATTTCAGATGAATGAGTTGTGAATTAATATCAGAGAAGTATTCATTCACACCTTACCCTGAATTTATTTTTCTAATGCTATCCAAAATTTTCTTTCCATTTCAACCCATCTCACATGCTGATCACCTGGGAAAAGCTTATTCAGCTCTCTTCATGTTTCTAACTACTTTTCTGTTATGTTTTGAGGTGCTTTTCATTTGTATAAACATCAGGTGTAGTGATTTGGTAGTATTCTGCCCTCCTGAGTCATAAGGTTTTGGGATCAGCTCCCACTTCAGGACTTGTACTTGGGTACAGCCAAAATCACAGCCATTCTAATTTCAGTTGAGACACTAAACTGGCTCATCTGCTTACTTGGGTGGTTGTAAAAGATCCCATTGTGCTGTTTTGAATTTTAACCAATATGTATCCCTAAAACAATAAAAAAAAATTCTCTGAGTATTATTACTGTCGGAGATTGTTTGTAAGAGTTTGCTGGGTGCTTACTAGCCACCATATCTCCTACTTTTGAAGCATAGTCACTGTTCCAAAGTATTTTGTTGGCTTTAAAGCAGTCTCAGGTTTCCAGTGGTCATAAAATAAAGATTAAAAAAGGAGGACTTGTATTTGTGATTTGGAAGTCGCATCGAGGAGTCGTATCAATGTTTGCTGATGATATCAAACTCGGCCACGTAGTAACTATGAGAAACAATGCAGGCTGTTATAACAGGACGTTGACAGTACAGCAAACTGGTCGATATACCCATTCAGCTCAGTGCAAAGAAATGTGATACCATTTGCACCAAATATAGACCAAGTTATAAAACTCCTTAAGACTGGATCTAAGGCTGGGTGGTATGTACACCTTTCATGGCCAGAGCACAGGCATTTTGCTTCTCCGTTGTAAGGACATTGAATGTACATGACAATGAAAGGGTCACAATTGAAGTATTGCATGTTGTTTTGGACACTCCGTTATGAGAGGTATTGCATCCATGGAAAATGCAGTCACAATTCATTAGATTTATAAGATTATCAGGAATGAGAAGTTATAACTAGTCAGAAGGGTTTAATGATGGTTTTTTTTTTAAAAAAAGTACAAAATTGGGAGTTCTAATAAGTATTTTGAGATGGTAAACTGACATATTGTTTCTATTCAGTGATGAATTTGCAAAAGTGGCACGTTTGATTAATATGAGAAGAAAATATTTAAAATATTCCATGTTCTAATAACTATTTTAATTCAAGTAACAATTGAGATAGAGATACTTGTTTGACGAGCCTGTGTGAAGTTGTTTTAAAAATAAATTGTTAAATGTTTCAAAATGAAAAATGTGAAAGTGTATGGGGATTGATACTACTGACATGAAAGGCCAAATGTCTCAACCTGTGTTGGGAATTGTATGACTATTTTTAAGGACCTTTTTTTTGGTGAAATATGGAAGTTACATTTGGCATAAAAATAATTTTCCATAAAAATTGCTAATAAGGGCAAATTCTGGTATTGTGAGACCACGGCACGCTAAAACGAACTGTAAAGGAATCTAGAATTGTCTTTCTCTTTCTTTTCAGCCAGTAACAACCAGTCAGCTCGGGACAATCAATAACGTCATTCAAGTGAAGAAATCTGACTTTGAAGTATTTGATGCCCTTAAACTGGACTCACTAGAGTGTTCAGATACTTCAGGTGAGGAGTGTATAGCTGTAGAGGGCCCAATCGGTCAAAATAAAACTGGTAGTTGATTAAAGACTTTTTTTAAAGAAAAAGATCATACAGTGGAAAAGCATGTATGTCTGGCGGCAAGTGGATGAAATTGATGGTATATATTTAATAGATTATTATTCATCAGCTTCTCGTATAGGAAAATACTTGAATTTATATGATCTCTTTTATGACCTGGGATTGTCCCAAACGCATTTCATCCATTGAAGTATTTTTGAAGTGTAATCTTTATTGTAATATTGGAAATGCAGTGGTCAGTGGCTAGATGATCTATTTTGGGTATTGACTGAGAGGTAAGTGTTGGCTAGAACATTGAAGTGAACTTATCTGCTATTCGTTAAATTGATGAAGGTAGTATTAATAATTTTTTTTACAATTTGTGTGCTTATTTGCAATGAAAAGTGGTATCTTTGTTGTAATGCACACCAACTAAACATTTTGATTGTGTCACGATAAGTGTGAAATTTTAGATAATTTATGATTTTTGCATTTCTGTTAGTAGAGTATTTGGAAGGAAAGTCAAAATTGAAGACTCTTCATGTGCATGAAAGTATTCTGTAATTTTGATGTTGATTCGACTTGTAAAATGGTATAGTGAAAGCTATCTAATCTGGTACTGAGGCACTCTGTACGAACTAAGAGGTAATATATGCAGCGAATGTCCAGGCAACATACTTGTTTGACGAGCCTGTGTGAAGTCCAAAAAAATGGTAGTGACTGTTTGGAGACCGGCCACAAATATTACCAATGTGAATTTTGGGCCCGAAACAGTTTAGAATAAGACTAAAGAAAAACCATAAATAATGCAGTTTAGAATACTGATCTTCCTTTCAGTGACTCTGGGTGCTCCGGTTTCCTCCACAGTACAAAGATGTGCAGGTTATGTGGATTGGCCATGCTAAATTGCCAATAGTGCCCAGGGGTGTGTAAGTTAGGTGGATTAACCATGGGAAATGCAGGGTTACAGGGAAAGGATAGTGAGATAGGTCTAGGTGGGATGCTCTATTTTGAGTTCTTCTAAGTGGTCAACCTGCAACATGATGTAATTCTAACCCTAACATTGAAGAATGCCCCAAGTTTGATTTCTGGTCTGTGCTGAGTTATCTAGTCTCTGCTTGGACAGAAACCAGATTGCTGGAATTGACCTTTGTACATGTGGAGTAGGGTAGAGGGAAAGAAAAGCAGGAATCCTCTGTAGTGACGACTCCTTGTGGATGTTGGTTTAAAGCTGCTTTGGACTTACCTCTAATCAACCCATTGTTAAATAGCCAATCAGTGTGTCTTGTTTTGATTCATAAGTGAAAATTGTGTTTTTTTATTCACTTATGGAATGTGAGCATCGCTGGCTGGACGAGCATTTATTGCCTTTTCCATAGTTGCCCTTGGAAGGTGGTGGTGAGCTGCTTTCTTAAATTGCTGCAGTCCATGTTCCGTAGGTAGACTCACAATTTTGTCAAGGAGGGAATTCCAGGATTTTGACCCAGTGACAGTGAAGGAACGGCAATATATTTCCAAGTCAGAATGGTGAATGTCTTGTAGAGGAAATTTCATGTATCTGCTGCCCTTGTCCTTCTAGATGGAAGTGTTTGTGAGTTTGGAAGGTGCTTTTTTTTTTGACATTTGGCTAAATGTCTTGGGGGCACCCAGCAATTGTGAATCTGTTATTCACCAGAATTATTGCACTCAGGAAGAGAGCTTATACTTAAGCAATACAAAATAACCATTTTGTGACAGTTTCCAAGCACTGAATTAGAAACATTCTGTAACTCCATTTAAATGTGTGGGAAAGGAGCAGCTGAGAAGAGTTTCAGTGACTGAATTCAACTTACGATTTGTAGTTTAAAAACAGATTGACACCAGTAATGGAGAGATGTAAGTATTACATTAAATTCATAGTTTAACCAGTTAAACCATTTTTATAACTTCAGATGACCAGAAATGATATTTCTCAACTTGAAAGCTTAATTAAATCTAACATCAATATGGCAGGGCAGATGACTTGTTATGGATGTAACATGTTGGAACTGGTGAACACGAATGTGATCCACAGTAACTGTGTCTGCAGCTTGAGGAACTGCAGCTTCCAGCTTATTAGCTGGATTCCAAAATGCAAGTACGATGATGCAGCAGGGAAGGTACAGGTTAACGGGGCAGTTTATTCCAGAAGGTAGTCATACATCAAGCTAGTTACATCTGTTTTGGTTTATTGGCAGGAGATTGTGACTACAGTAGGCAATTATAGAAGATAGCAATAGTGGAGAATCAGCCCTTGCAATAGTTCCAACAGGTTTGAGGTTTAGAGCTGAGAATATGAACTGCAGAGAGGATATATAAATTGACCACAGCACCATGCTGCACAGAGCTACTCAAGTCAGAGAAGTAAAAACTAATGAGGTTGTCACAGAGGAGAATACCATACTATTCTGTATGACCAAGGTGGAGAGTCCTGAAAACTCCCAAGCTGGAAAGGACTTTTGATTAAGAGTGGAAATATCCAATTATCCATGTACTCCATGTGGATACCATTAACATAGATAGGACTAGGAAGGTGGTTCTGCAGAAGGAGTATGAATAGCTAGCAGCTAAATTAGAAAGCACAACAACAAAGGGAATAATGTCTGAATTGTTACTTGAGTCACCAGAAGAGATTAGAGATTAATGCACAACCTGAAGATGGCGTGAGAAGAACATGTTTTGATTCGTGAAGTATCAGCACTAGGACTGGGGATAAAGAAGGCTGTACCATTGGGACAGCCTACACCTGAACTGCAGCAGGACCAATGTGTTGTCACATATAACTAGAGCTGTTAGAGAGGGCTTTAAACTAAGTAATAGACTGGAGGTAGGATCCATTTGAGAGAGGATTTAGAAAGTTAAAGCGAAAGGCCAAGTCAAATTTTCAGGCTAGCAATGTGAAAAGGGAAATCAGAGTAACAGGAAGGGATAGTGTGTGCAAACATAAGAAGGCATAGGGAAATAAGTTCAGGGTACAGAATGAAAGGTTCTTCTTATGAATGCTATGTGAATTCATAATAAAGAATGATAAAATGAAAACAAATAAAAATAAATGGCTAGAGTGAATATAATATAGGACAATGTGAGGTTATGCATTGTGGCAGTAGGTATATTATTTAAATGGCAAAAGGTTGCAGAAAGCTATGGAACAGAGGGTTTTGGGAGTCCTGATCCATGAATCACAAAAAGCTAGCATTTAACTTCATCTGCTAACAGGAAGACAAATGGGATGTTGGCCTTTATTTCAAAGGGAATGGAATATAAAAGTTAGGGAGGATTTGCTAAAAACATACACGGCACTAGCTAGACAGCTGGAATATTGTGAATAGTTTTGAGCTGCTTACAAGAGGAAAGGCACTGGAGGCGGTCCAGAGAAAGCTCACCAGGCTGTTACCAGGTGTGGACAGACTATCTTATGAGGATAGATTGAGTAGGTTGGGTCTGTAATCGTGGAAATTTAGAATGAGAGGTGACCTTCTTGAAACAAATGAAATTCGTAGGAGAATTAACAGGTAGATGTGGAAAGGATATATCCCCTTGTGGGAATGTCTAGGATCAGAGGGCCTTATCTCAGAACAAGGGATCACACATTTAAGATAGAGATGAGGAGGAATTTCTTTTCTCGGAGGGTAGTGAATCTGTGGATTTGTTCACCGCAGAGGGTTGTTGAGTCTGGGTCAATAAGTATATCCACGGCTGCGATAGGCAGGTTTTTAATCATTAAGGGAATCCAGAGTTATGGGGAAAATGCAGGAAAGTAGAGTAGAGGATTTTCAGTCATGGTCTCATGGAATAGTAGAATACATTTAATGGGCTGAAAGGCCTACTTCTGCTCCTATGTCTTGTAGTCTTAGTGTATGACATGATAGTTATTATAAAGAAATGTTTGCAAAGTGATAGTGGCTAGGAGCTGATAATTCAAGGACATTTCACATTTTAGGGCAGGAAGAAAGGAAAAGGAGGGTGGGCTGGCTCTGATAACAAAGCTTAAGGTCACTACAGTAATGAGAAATGATCTTGCTTTGAAGAATTGAAGTGAAGACTCAGCTGGATAGAGATAAGGAGCAGCAAAGGAAAGAAGTCATAGTGGGAGTGGTTTATATGCCACATAACAACTATACGTATAAATCAAAAATGATGGAAGTTTGTAAGAAAGGTACTGTAATATTTGTTTGAAATTTTAAACTTAGATTGGATGAATCAAAGTGGCAAAATTTGCTGAGTGGATGAGTTCTTAAGGTATCTTCAAGAGTGTTTTGAAGCTAATCATATTGAAACCAATCTGGGAACAGGCTATTTTTGACTTGGTAATATCTAATTAGGCAGAATTATTAAATAATTGCATTCTTTTTATACTTACCTGGGATGTTGTTATCATTGACAAGGCTAGCTTTTATTGCCCATCCCTAAAAGACTTTGAAAATGTAGTGGTGAGCCATGTTTTCAAGCCACTGCAGTCAGTCTCGTGCAGGTACATTTACAATGCTGTTAGGAAAGGAGAATAGTAAAGAATCCTTTAAGAAGTGATCATAACCTGCTGGAATTTCACATTGATTGATAATGGGAAATTTTGATCTCAAACTCATATCGTAAACCTAAATACAGGCAATTACAAACCTATAAAGAGGTTAGAATGGAAAATATGTTACAAGATGGTACAGAACCATTGGAAAAAAATTAAGGAGATACTTCACATCTTTTCTGAGTCATGCTCCATTGTGAACATAAAAATGTACAGGAAAGTTGCCCGATCCGTGGCTAATCCGTGGAATTTCAGTCAATTCGAATGAAAAGGTGTAAGATACTGCAAAGGTTAGTGGTTGTCCACACGAGTGGGAATTTTTGAAAATAAGTAAATGTTAACTTAAGAAAAAGGAGAAATTGAAATAAACCAACAAGTAATATAAACAGATAGTAAAAGTTTCCAGAAATATATAAGAAGGCAAAGAC
Source organism: Rhincodon typus (assembly GCF_021869965.1). Lineage (NCBI taxonomy): Eukaryota > Metazoa > Chordata > Chondrichthyes > Orectolobiformes > Rhincodontidae > Rhincodon > Rhincodon typus. The sequence continues at coordinate 28,555,757 of NC_063341.1, read as the reverse complement.
CATTTCGAATAAGTGTTAGTCTCTTTTCGGGCGAGTCTGGAGAATCAGTAAAGGCAGATTTGGATTGTATCTGCTTTCACAGTACAAAATACAGAAGGCATCCCAAAATAGGTGAAAAAAATGCAAAAAGGAGGAACTTGAAGTAATTATGATCACAAAAAGAAAAATACAACCTATATTAATTAAGAGCAGGAGAAGGCCACTTGGCCGTCGACTGTGTTCCACCTGGCTGATCTGATTTCAACCTCAACTCCACATTCCTGCCTATTGCCAAAAACCTTTCATCTCTTTGCTGATCAAGAATCTATCTACATCTATCTTAAATATCTTTAAAAATTCTGTCTCCATTAAAGAAAAGAATTCCAAAGACACTCGACCCTCTGAGAGGAAATAAAAAGGTTGTTCTAACATTGAATTTATGCTAGTAGTAGGGAAATTAATGAGACTAAAGGCTGACAACGTCCCCAGAACTGATGTTCTGCATCTGAGGGTCAGAAATGAGTAGCTGAAGAAATAGTGAGTGAATTGGTTGCATCTTTTCAAAGTTCTCTACATTTTAGAAAGGTTCAAGACCATAAAAAATAAGAACAGGAGTAGACTGTTCAACTCCTTGAGCCTGCTGTGTCATTCAACAGGATCACGGCTGATTCAATATTCCTCATTTCCATTTTCCTGCCCTTTTCCCATAACCTTTGATTCTCTATACTTTTATACACACACACACAAACATTAATGGCTTAGAGGAAGAAAGTGCAAATGACACAATAATAGGTGGAAAGGCAGGTTATGGGAGGAATGCAAACAATTTACAGAGAGATATTAATAGGTTAAGTAAGTGGGCAAAAAATGGCAAATAGAGTATAATGTGGGAAAATGTGACGATTTTTTATATTTTGTAAGGGAGAACAAAAGAATAGAATATTATTTAAATGGGGAAAAACTGTAGAAAGCTGCAATACAAAGGGACTTGTGGGTACTTATACCTGAAACACAAAGCCAACACATAGGTGCAGCTGGTAATCGGGAAGGCTAATGGAATATTGGCCCTTATTTCAGGTGGGTAAGAGTATAAGAGTACGGAAGTCTTACTGCAACTGTATGAGATGCTGGTGAGAGCACATCTGGAGTATTGTGAGCAGTTTTGATCCCCTTATTTAAGGAAAGGTATAATTTCGTTGGAGGCAGTTCAGAGAAGGTTCACTAGGCTGATCCCTGGTGTAGAGGAATTGTCTATTGAGCAAAGGCTAAACAGCCTGGGACTCTACTCGTTGGAGTTTAGAAATGGTGATCTCGTTGAAACATATAGATTCTTAAGGAGCTTAACAGGGTAGATGTCGAGAAGATATTTCCTTTCATGGAAGAGTCTAAGACCAGAAGGCAGTCTCAGACCAGAAGGCAGTCTCAGAATAAAGGAGTTCAAATTTGAGACTGAGATGTCGAGGAGTTTCTTCTCTGAGGGTTGAGAGTCTTTAGATCCCCTTGCCACAAGAGCTGTGGGGGCAGAGTCTGTGTATATTTAAGACTGAGAAAGATTCTTGATCAGTAGGGGAATCGAGGATTAGAGGGAAAGGGCAGGAAAGTGAATGTGATGAATTTTGGATCAACCATGATGCTGTTGATTGGCGGAGCAGGTGCAAAGGGCCTACAGGTGCAAAGGGCCTAAAGGCTATCCTGATCTTATTTCTTATGGTGTTAAAAATCTATTTATCTCAGCCTTAAATATACACAAGGATTCTGCCACTACAGCTTTTTGTGGCAAGGAGTGCAAAAGACTCAGAACCCTCTGAAAGAAGAAATTCTACCTCATCCTCAGTCTTAAATTAACATCCCTTTATCCTCAGACTATGTCCTCTGGTCTTAGACTCTCCAATGAGGGGATACATCCTCTCAGCATTTAGCCTGTCAAGCTCCTTAAGAATCCTCTATTTTTCAATGAGATGACCTTGCATATTTCAAAATTCCAATGAGAAGTGCCCCAACCTGTTTAACCTTTGTATGTATGACAGTCCCTCCATACCCGGAATCGTCCTAGTGAACCTTCTCTGAACTGCCTCCAATGAAATAATATCCTTACTGAAATAAGAGAACCAAAACTGCTCACAATACTTCAGATGTGGTCTCACCAGTGCCTTGTACAGTTGCAAATGTAACACCACTATTCAAGAAAGGAGAGAGACAAAAACCTAGAAACTATAGACAAATTAGTTTAACATCCTTTATTGGAAAAATAAAAGAATCCATAATTAAAGAGGTGGTAATAGGACATGTAAAAAATTACAATACAATAATGTCATTATGGTTTTGTGAAAAGGAAATTTTGTTTGACAGTTTTTTTGTTTGTTGAGATTGTAACAAGAAAGTGAATAAAGGGAAACCAGTAAATGTAACATAATTGGATCTCCAAACAAGTATTTGATAAGATGCCACATAATGGTTACTGTGTTAGGATTGAGACATTAACACTTAGAGGACTGGCTGACTAACAGCAATCAGAATCAAAATAAATGGATATTCTCAGGTTGGCAAACTAATTAGTGATTGCCACTGGGAATAGTGTCCAATCCACAACAGTGGGTAGTGTCTAAAATCTAGCTGTCCAAATGGAGATTGTCTGAAAACTCACCACTTGTTGGCATCAATTTTAACTGAATAAATTATTTTTGAAAGTAAAATTACCTGAAAAATTTGGCTAGCTACTGCATTGTCTCCAGACTAGTTCTGGCTTCACAGTCTGTTGAATGCTCCAAGTGAGCCTTGAACTCATATGGCCTGGCTTAACCCGAGTTACCAATGATCAGAACACGTGACTGAAAATATCCAAATTTCTACACCGCCTTGATCCCAAGGTTGCTAAATTTGTTATTGTACCTGTAGTTATAATTTATATTAATGATCTATATTAAGACTTGGATGAAGGGACAGACTGTATAATAGCCAAATTTACTTATGATATAAATTGAACTCGGAAATTCTGAAGAACTTCTGAAGGAAGAGTCTGCCAAGGTATATCAGGAGGTTGAGTGAGTGAGCAACATTTTGGTAAATGAAGTATAATGTGGGAAAATGTGAGGTTGTCCACTTTGGCAAGAAAAATGAAAAAAAAACATTAAACAGAATGAAGCTGCAGAATGCTACAGTAAGAGGGAGTCTCAGTATCCTTGAACATGAATCAAAAATGACAGGAGTAATTCGGAATGCAAATGGAATGTTGATTTTTAATTGCCAGGAGGATGAAACATGAAAGTAGGGAAGTATTGCTAGAACTGTCCAAGGCATTGGTTGAACTGTACTGGATTACTGTGAACAGTTTTGGGAGATGCCAAAAGGAGGTTTCGCCTTCTGGTGGAAGCTAGAACTAGGTGCAGTTTAAAATATGAGGGAGTCTCTGATTTAAGGCAGATGAGCAGGAAGTTTGTAGAAGATCAGTAGTGTTTGGAGTTCCTTTCCACAGACATCAATGAGTAAATAAATTCAAAGCTGAGTCAGACAAATTTTTCTTTGATTGATAAAGGATTTGAGGGTTATGGAGATCCTGAAAGAAAGTGGCGTTAAGGCCACCATCAGAACTGACATGATGAGGAATGATTGAGCAGACTCAATGTACTGAAAAGCCTGCTGCTATAACTAATTGTCTTCAACTGGATAGGCCATATTCAGTGATGCCACACTATATTCTAAGAGAAGACAAAGCTTTTTTTTTCAATAATTTGTATACACTGTTCTACTGATGTAATATTCCATTTGTTTTAGATTTGTCAAGCTCCCCTCCAGGTCCATACCATCAGGATATATATGTGTTGAAGCCTGAAGAACGTTTTAAGGCACCTCCCATTTTACCTCCCCATCTGCTCCAGGTCATTCTCAACAAGGACACACACATTTCAGTAAGTTCATTAAAATGATTAATTTGCTGGTGTAGCCATAAACAAATCTGTCATTTCATCTTCTCATTTGGTCCCTACGTTATTCCAACTGCTTACAATTTATATATAATTTTAAATCTTCAGAACCCTCTAATAGTACATACAAGACTGAGGCAGGAACGCAAACTGTTTTTAAATGCATTTGTCAAGTGCTTATGTGGAAGAAAGAACACATTTTGTTTTTTCCAGAAATAAACTCCAACCTTAAATTCTATCAGTGAATCATCAAAGGTACGTTATAATATTAAAAAAAAGATTATCTATTCATTTATCTAAGTGTTCTCTTTGGGACCTCTGTGCAGAAATTGGATCTGTGTTTCACAAGATTGTAAGAGTAACTATAATTAAGAAGTACTTAATTAATTATAAACAATTCTGACAGCCTGAAGTTGTGAGTAGTACTATGTAAATTCCAGTTCTTTCCAGTACTTATATTGCTCCATTTTTCTATAACCTGTAATATTAATATTAAATTTCAGTCATCTGATCAATTGAATAACTGAACTAAGTCCTTCTACAATCTGTTTACTGTGTCATTTGTCCTTTTTGCTTCTTCTGTTTTCCTGTCCTCTGGATCTTTGATAAGCTTATAGTTATATTTTGCAATTTTCGTAGCTAAGAAACTACAGGAGTCCAAATACTGAAGTTCACAATTCTGCACTTGACAGCAACAGCTCAGTATAAACAACACCTCTCACCAGTATGGACCGTTTCTCAATTTTAAAAATAAATTCTATCTCACATTCTCTTCAGATTTTCCATGATTTGTAGTTTTGCTAAATGTTCTGTGTGGGAAATTATCAAAGATATTCCATAAATTTATAAGGCTTCTCACCATGAATCTTTCCCTTTTTAAATCATTGTTGACTATTAAAATAATTTTGATAATCCAATAAGTAGTTATCTGTTACTTAAAATTATTATTTTACCTGGTTCAGCGCTACTGTTTCTGCTTAGACCATATCAGTCGCTCATTTTTATGTGTATTACCTCCAGTGACGGAAAGATCTTTCATGAGAATTCAAAAATTTCTTTTCCACTCTTGTCCATTTTCTTCACATAAACATCGCCTAGTCCAGTGGATTTGTCAGTGTTAAAGTCTTTTGTATTTATGAAATATATTGCACTGTTTTCAGACTTCCTGCAAGTCTAGATGTTTTTAATTTGAAGATAAGTCAGTGTTTTCCTCCAAAGTTTCAGTTTAGTCCTTAACTACTCTTTCGCTGTTTTATTTATATATCCTTTGCCTGTTAAAACCCAGTTCTTTTTCAATCCATTCTTGCAATTTTCTATTTTCCCTCCACTGTTGTCTCACTTTTCCTGAAGTTTTTGTTTACCTTCTGACTCCAACATCGGGATTTGACGTGGAGAATTTTATTGCAAATGGATTGCAAGTTAATACAAATAGTTCAGATTGGAATGATATTATTTGTTGTTTTTTAAGCAGCCTTTAGAGAGCTGTTGCAAACCTGTTTCAGGGTTTAACTAACTATTAATCTTTATTCTATAATCTATATAAGCAATTGGTAGACTGTAAGATTAATCAGTTTTTTAACTTGTTCATCTAGTGTGATCCTGCTTTACTACCTGAACCAAACCATGTGATGTTGAATCATCTATATGCACTTTCCATAAAAGTAAGTTGGTTATACATTTCAAATTCTGTTGAAATTGAATGTGACCTATGTAAAAATAGTGAGTAAAGAAATGTGCGCTTTTCTCATTTTATTGGCTTGTTGAAGTACATTAGATCAACCAATTAATTACTTTAACTATCAACTATGTTCAAATGAAGAAATTGAAGAGTCAGCGTAGAGTTTGTAGAAGTCCTTAAAATGTTCAAGCCTTGATAGCTAGTTAGAATTATTAAAAACTATAAATGCAGTGTTCTTGAGATGAGCTATATACTTAGGAAAATAGTATACAGTCAGCTGCAATACCAAGGGAATAAGCAGTGTTTACAAACTTTGCTATCTTGTGCACATGCCATTCAGTGTGGAACCTTAAGTTAGGTATTTTAGGTCTTGCATGACTTCCTATTTGACCAGGCAGTGTTTTCTAAACATAAATAAGAACAGAAGTTCTAGGAAAACTCAGCAGGTCTGGCAGTATCTGTGGGCAGAAAACAAAGTTAACGTTTCAATTATAGATTTCCAGCACATTTTTAATTTCAGATTTCCAGCATCTGCTGTGTTTTGTGTTTATTTTAATGATGTTTCAAACAGTTGCTTTTTTTTGAGACTGATGATTTTGAATTCTGCAGATTGTACGGTGATTTCCACAAATAACAGATCATTTATTTTCAGGTTTCTTCATCACAGCCTGTACTTTCAGGACAGTTGATACATTACAGTTGACGGTGTGCAATCTGGCATGGCTCCAAGGCACAAAATATTATTCTTTCAGGGCATCCCCCACACCAAGGACTACTTCTTGATTTTCAGAGTTACTTTTAGGGTTTTAGGAGTTTTTTCTCTTCATTCCCACAAACTCCATCATTAGGTGATGCAGTCATACAGTAACATTACCTTTTTTCTATATTTGTGTGAACAAAAACCCAAAACAACTGCAGATTCTGTAAATCACTGTTCTGAGCGAGGGTCACTTGACCCGAAATGATAACTCTGATTTCTCTACACAGGTGTTGCCAGATCTGCTGAACTTTTCCAGCAATTTCTGTTTTTGCCTTCTATATTTGTGTTGATCTCAAGGGTATTGGATTTGCACAGAGGAAGATTCAGAAGAATTCATCAATATTCTCAATAAATAATATTAGCCCTATTAAATTTAAAGCCACAACACAGAATGAAATCATTAATTTTCTAGATGTCACAATACTTAATTTGGAACAAGACAACAAGCATAAGTTATCAAATGCTTTTTTCAAAATAACTTTCAGATGCTTCTGCATACAAAAAGCCATCCCCCAAATACATCTTCTGCAAACTAGTGAGATCACATCTTGTCCATTGTATATTTCAAAGTGAGGATATTTTAAACAATCACAGCTATCCTTTTTACTGAATTTCAGATCACATCTCAGATTTAAATTTAGCCATTGACAATGTTCATTGCGACGGCATTCACTGCAGTCTTCCCCATAGACTAGCTCCTGCACATATGCAGCCATAAGCTAGAGATAGCACATCCATCTGCAAGTAATGAATTACTTCAGTAACTTCAAGTTTTTCTTAGCTCATAGTTAGTTGTGTTCCTTTATTAACAAGTTTGAAAATGGTCTATCTTCTTTGTAACCTCCCTGACTCCTCCTTGCCCTTGCAGTGTCCCACTCTCTCTCATCCTCCTTGTGACCTCCCATTCTCTCCCTCACCCCTTTCAGCAAAATTGTCACCACCCCATCTCCTTGCAGCCCACCTGTCTCTCTCTAGCCCCACTGTGGTCAGCCCTGACTCGTATCAGCTTGCTTCCTGGCCCACTTGTATCCTTCTGTGTTCTGGTGGCTGCCTTGTGGCACAGTCTGCCTCTCCCTGAGATGCCTATACCATGCCCCCCAGCTGTCTTGCAGCTCCCTCAGCATTTTTGTGGTCGTCTCTATTCCTCTTGCCATTTCTCTCCTCTCCGCCCTCAACCCCCTTACTGCTTACACTATTTCCCACAGCCCCCAAGTACCCCTGTCCTGCCCTTCACCTCTATCCCTATTACAGCCTTCCTGTCTCCCCACAGTTTACCCTTGGCTCCCCAACCCCATCTTGCATCTAGTGGGCAGACAACTGCCTCGGCAAAAATGAAGCTTTCCATTCCCCCTCCAAGCATTGATGCTCCCAGCCTCTGCTTCCCCTCCTGAACTTTGCAAAATGGTTGCCAGACCACCTGCTGCCCACTGCTAGCACTCACTAACCTAGCTGCTCTTCCAATCATAAGCTGATTCTCTGCTGTGTTTGTTTCTGTTAGGTTCACTCGTAAACTTATCAGCAGAAAACACAGGAGACAACCAGTCTACAATTCGAGGAGCAATTCTTCATCCTTTCCTTCCATTCTATTTATGAGGCAGACTTTTCTCTGGTTGGTCATCCCTGTGAATCTTTTCAGACAATTTTGGCTTTTGGGGGCAGATTTTCACTGCCTTCGTGTATCTGCTGCTTCTTGCAGAAATGCGCTTTAGGGAGTCAGGAGGACATCAACCAGCTCTGCTGAAATGAGGTTGATAGCAGTTGATTATTATCATTGTCAACTGGACAATTTATTAATTCATAATGCTTACAAAGAAACTTAGTATTGTCAAAGGCATTCCTTGTGCAGTTGGATTTCTAAGCTGCTCCACCTCATTGGCTTTCTGAAGACACAGTTCTAACACTCTTGACAAAAGATTTGCCTAGCCTATTCCTCAAGAATTAAATTAAAGCAAAATACCTTGGAAGCTGAAATAAAAAGAGGAAATTCTGGAGAAACTCAGCAGGTCTGCCAGCATCTGTGGAGAGAGAAATGGAGTTAAAATTTCAAGTCCAGTATGAGTTAAGACCTGAAGAATGGACTCGAATCCTTAACTTATTTCTCTCTCTTCAGTTAGGTAATTGACAGATGACTGCCTGTGCAATGTGCAAATTGGCAAAGGTTAAATAAAACTCAGAGCCATAGAATCGTACAGCACAGAAACAGACCTTTCAATCCAACCAGTCCATGCCAATCATAATCCCAAACTAAACTAGTTCGACATGCCTGCGCTTGGCCCATATCCTTCCAAACATTTCTTCTTGTACTTGTCCAGATGTATTTTAAACATTGTAACTGTACCCACATCCACCCCTTCCTCTGAAGGTTTATTTCATACATGAACCACTCTCCGTGCAAAAAAAAATTGCCCTTCATGACTTTTCAAAATCTTTCACCCCTCACGTTAAAAATATGGCCCCTAGTCTTGAAATCCCCTACCCTCGGGAAAAGACACCGGCCATTCACATTATCTTTGTTTTGATTTTGATTTTATTGGCACGTATACCGAAATACAGTGAAAAGCTTTGTTTACGAGCAGCACAGGCCGATCACAGCAAGCAATGGATGTGCAGATCCAAAAAGATTTAGAGGCATACAGGTTACATTGCAGGTTAGATTATTTGAGGCTCGAGTGCATGCAACAGTATGATAATGGCCGGAAAGAAGCTATTCCTGAACCTGCTCATGTGTGTGTTCTCTATACCCTTCATACCTATCTATACCCTGCATGATTTTATAAACCTCTATAAGGTCACCCCTCAACTTCCTACATTCCAGTGAAGCAAGTCCCAGCCTACCCAGCCCCTCCTAACTTAAACCCTCCATTCCCAGCAACATCCTGGTAATTCTCTTCTGAACCCTCTCTAGCTAAATAATACCCTTCCTATAACTGGGTAACCAGAACTGAACACAGTACTCCAGAAGAGGCCTCACTAATGTCCTGTATAACCTCAACATAACATCCCAACTCCTATACTCAAAGGTGTGAGCAATGAAGGCAAGCATGCCAAACACCTCCTTAACCACTCTATCCATATGTGATGCAAACTTTAAAGAATTATGCACTTGCACCCCTAGGTTCCTGTGTTCTACGACACTACCCAAGGCCCTACTTTTAATTGTATAAGTCCTGTCCTTGTTTTCTTTACCAAAATGCATTTATCCACATTAAACTTCATCTGTCACTCTTCAACCCATTGCTCCAATTGATCAAGATCTCTTTGTAATTTTAGATAACCTTTTCTGTCCACCATACCACCAATCTTGGTGTCCTCTACCAACTTACTAACAATGCCTTCTATTTTCTCATCTAAATCATTTATATAAATGCTAAACAAAAGTGGACCCAGCACCAATCTCTGCTGCTGCCAGACTACTGTAATTCTCCAACATTTTCTCTTTTTATTCCACCAGAGTCAAGTATGCTTTTTTGTATCCCTCAGGCAAGCTATTTTTGTTCTCTCCATGGTGGCATTGACTTCTTGGTTTGCCCAGGGAAAGGTCAAATGCTTAATGGCAGTCAGTGTCCAAAGCCTCACCTCACACCTGTTGATAATCCTGCTTCTTAGAATGTTCTTTAATTTGCCGCTGTCCAAATATGCCAAGTAAACCGATTTACCTTCACTTTGGCAATCTTAGGGTGATATCAACAGTTAAGAGACAGTGGATGGACCTTCAAGGAAATGTGGTCAAGTCTGCAATTCAACATGACCTTCCATTTTGAATCACTAGTACATGTGGTTTTCCTCTCAATTTTAAGAGTATTTTCAGACTGCCTTGTCTATTGAATGATGTTTTTCCTTATGTGAATTGAGCCATCTTTTCAAAGCTAGTGTTTGAAACAGAACGGGAAAAAATATTCTGTCTTCCTGCTGAATTTTCTTCTGCTGCATTCTGAATATCTCAAAGCAAAAAGGAACAGGTCCTACCCTGCAACCTAAGATCGCTAAATAGTTAATGTCAAATCTCAACAAGCCAGAGAGCTCTCTCTAGTGGCCAAATGCCATAACAATCATTACCATGAATGCCATGACACCTTGGTCAAAGTCAGAAGTCACACGATACCAGGTTATAAGCCAATAGGTTTATTTGAAATCACAAGCTTTCGAAGCACTGCCCCTTCATCAGGTGAAGT
>NC_063341.1:28537798-28544848 GCF_021869965.1 Rhincodon typus | reverse complement strand
ACTTCACCTGATGAAGGGGCAGTGCTTCGAAAGCTTGTGATTTCAAATAAACCTATTGGCTTATAACCTGGTATCGTGTGACTTCTGACTTTGTCCACCCCAGTCCAACACCGAAACCTCCGCATCATGATACCTTGGTGACATGAGCTCCTCCCAACACTGTGGATTTACAGTGAGGAAGAATCTCCACATAGCACTCAACAGCTTATACAGATTTTTCAGTACTAACAATATAGACAGTTACCTATGAAATTTCAGTGGCCCAACTGGAAGTGAGAATCAAACTAATGAAATTTTGGATAAGATATATTAAGTAATTATGCAATTGATTAAACGCTTGGTTTGAACAATTTGTGGCTGTTCAGGGGGAAAAAAGTCATAAAGAAGTTAAAATGGCAGCCAGTAAGGATTCCGAAAGTAAGTGCACTTTTATTTTTGACACAAGAGTGCCCTTCTAGGTTTTATAAATTCAGCCTGGGCTGCTGCAAGTCTGCACTGGTCCATACCCAACAATAAGATTTCAGAGCCCCCATGAAACCTGCTTCTTTATTCCAGCCAATCTGATATAAGTCACAAACTCTGGTCAGTGCCTTGAGAAAACTCGCCTCATTGTTTCAAAGCTGAATGGAGAGCTAAAAGCTGAAAATTTATTCTCTATCCTATCTTAAGTCTGGGCTTTGTTTGTGCTTTCTTTAGCTAAACTGATTCAGGCTATTTAACAAAAGTAGAAAAGTATGTATGATATTGGCTCTTTCTTTCCATACATGTCAATATCCTTGTCCTCTTGATTACCCTTGTACATCTTGAGCATTTAGTCTGATTTGATAATTGTGTTTCAGTCTGAGAGATTGAGGTAATAGAGGAATTGACCTTATAATTGGATGTTTGAAATTAATTATATTAACTGCTAGAGTATGTTTCCACAGATGCTGAAAACTCTGCTACCATTTTCAAATACTCATTATTTATTTGTGGCCCAGGCCAACGTACTGAACTTTGAGAAACACAGCTAAACCTGATTCTGACCTAGCCAGGTATCCACGTTAGCTGGGTGTACAAAATGACAGTAAGAACTATGGAATATTTATCCTACCACACACCTCCCCCCTCCTGACCTGCCGTAAGGGAGCCGAGACTAACTGTAGTTTACTTATTGCGATGTAGGTAAGGTCAGTTACCTCAGTAGAGATTAGGAATGTTTCATATACAATGTATAATCTGTGTGGTTTATTCCTGAAGAAGTAGTTGATGTACAAGATTGAGCTACTGGAAGGAAGCCCCTATTCAGGCCATCATCAGCCATGATTTTGTCAAGCCAGACTTGAGAGGCTGAATGGATCTATTTCTATTCAGAGAATCTTAACTGCATTTCAGTGATCTGATTTACTAATTGATTATGTAACTTCTGTGTTAGTGAACTTGACATTCTTATTGAAGGAAGGTTTTTTTTAATGATGTCAGAAAATTGGCATCCTAGCTCTAAAATGGGAAAATTGCTTTTTATTGTAATTTAACTGCATTATTTGCTACACTGTACATCTGCTATTGGTTGCTCAATGATTTAGTACTTCAGCTGATCTCAATTTGAATAACCTGCTTAATGATGTCAGGAGGAATTTAAAGTCAATGCTGCTCATCAGTGTTTTAATAAAAACCTTACCTTTCTATCCTAGGATGGCGTGATGGTTCTTAGTGCCACCCATCGATATAAGAAGAAATATGTTACTACTTTACTCTATAAACCAATCTGATCTGCCATCCCAATAGTCAGCATGCCCAAATGGTAAATTAATGTCTGTTAGTTGGCCAGTCAGTGATGGAGCTTCATTAGGATTTTAGCAGTTGTGTTGGTTGCCTTCTACATAATAGTTACAAGCACTTTACCAGATTGACGTACAAGTGTGACACTGAATACTATGGTATCAGCTAGGGCAATGCAGAATGTTCACTTTAGACTTGTATTTTGGGAAACTTGAAATGCATCTGAAATCGAGGAACTGTCTCAGTCATGATGAGCTGCTATATAGGGAAAAGCTTACTGTTGAAATTCAAAAGATTTTCTAGTGAAATATTTCTAAAAGCTTGCCTAATATTCTAATGTGTATTACATTTGACTTTGTGGGGGGTGGTTACAACTTTACCTTTTTGTTCTAGAAATTAAATTTTTTGATTAAAACCAGTTTAGTATGTAGAATGAAATCTAGCTTTCAGCAGTACGCTATCTTTTAATACCTGAACCTTTATATGTATCAGCGCACTTCTTTGATGCACTGGTGTGAATGTTTTTGAAGGAACCTATTATCTAGAATATCGGTTTGCAAAATGTGAAGTACATTAAATAATGGATTCCCCCACAGCTAGCAAATGTATTTACAAAGCTGTTAAAGGATTGACAAAAATAAAACAAAAAATTGTAGTTTGAAGTTAGAGTTAGAATATTATAAACTTGCTAAAACTTCATTTGCACAGAGTTGATGCATTGAATAGAGGATTTGTGTTGTGGTTTAAATGATGGTAAATAAGTTCAGAATGATGTTGATTGGTGAAACTGGCAGACAGGTGAAATTAAATGCAGAGAAGTGTGAACTGATACATTTTGGTAGCAGAATGAGAAATGGCAATATAAACCAAATTGTACAATTGTATGGAGGGGGAGGTGCAGGTACAGAACTGAACAAAGATCCTAGAGTGTGACAGGACAAGTTGAGAAGTTTTTTCATTAAAGAAAAGCATCTGGGATCCTTGGCTTTAGCAATAGTGACTTTTGAGCATGAAAAGTAATATATTATCTAAAATCTTTGCAAGATTTACTCAGATGTACCAAGAGTGAGGGACTTCAGTTAAGTGAACAAAATAAAAAAATCCTGGGTTATTCTCTGGAGAGCAGAGATGGTTGAGATGATGAACGATCTTGGTGTAAATAAGGAAGAATAGTTTTCAATGGTCAATAACCAGCGGATAAGAATTTAGATCGATTACAAAAGAACTAGAAGCAGCATTTGTGGAGAACACGTTGTCGTGATCTGGACTGCACTACCTGAAAGGATTCAGTAGTAACTTCCAAAGGGAATTGGATAAGTACTTGAAGGGAAAATATTTAGAGTTATGCGGAAAGAGCTGGAGGGTGGGATAATCACTCTTTCGAAGAGCCATCACAGGTGCATTGACTGATTGGCTTCCTTCAGTGCCATGTCATTCAGCAATTGTATGAAAGGACAGCTAAAACATTATACCTAAAATGGTTTTCCAGATCAAGTTGATCTAACTGATTTTTCTGCCAGCTAAATTACTGCCAAGTGACATGTCAAGAATCTTTATTTCAGTTCAAGATGCAGGGACATTTAATCTTAATCAGCTCTAATAATTGAAACTAATCTAAAGCTGCAAATTAAAAGTGCACGGGCATAAAGATTTGAAATAACCATCTTGTTTGAATACACAATCTAATATCTGGTGTTGTTGCTCAACTTCAGAAACTCTGAATTGGGAAATAATTGTTATATTCCCAAGTATTTAATGCAATCGCTGGATGATTTGTCATTTACTAGCAGAACTGGAGTATAGGGACTATGCATTGCAAGCTAAATTTGTTACTTTCTTGGCACATTAAAGATTTAGCAATCCTCGAACTTGTTCCCTTTGAAACAAATGGGAAATGTGACATTTGAGTTGTACTCCAGAGACAATACCAAATGATCCAGTGTTCTTAGTGCAGTGTGAATTGTTTGATTAATTTCAAAGCCTTATATTGTTGTTTCTTTTAACTCCTTTGTGGTTGAATAGCAAATGGTTGTCCTCTAGAAGTTTTTTCTGGAGGACAAAGTGGTCTAGATTTGTGTGTGAAATGGCATGAATATTCCAGTCCTTACAGATACTGGAGTGCACTTATTGTATAAATTGATGTGTATACTATACAAGGTTGTAACGAAAATAAAGTATCTCAGCTTATTACAAAATGGGTGGTGCTTTCTTAACCATAAAACCCCACTTTTATTTTGTAATGTCTAACAGTCACAGTTCACACAAATCTGCAAGGATGATGCATTTTCTTATCACAGGCTTTGAAGGCAAGGTGAACTTGATATGTCGGAGCTTGAAATCACTTGAATCAGTCGTTTTCTTATTTAACATTAGTGTTGCCATGATAGTTACCACACCTGTGTTTAAGAATATAGTGCCTTTACTTTATAAATTTTGGCAATGAAATTGTATTGAAACATTCATTTAAATAATAAGTCCAGTGAGGAATGTAGAAATATTGTTTTTAATTAAACTTCAGACAAGACTATAATGGTTGCTTCAGATACTTGAACCTTGGTTAAGTAGGAAATTGCTTCATGTTTAAAGCTTTTTTTTTTAATATAAAGGATCATTCTCCTTTCCATGCCACCATGTTTTTAAAATTCTGACTGTGGAAGGGCATACTTAATGGGCTTGGTTGATGCAATTCTCACCTGTGTCAGAGGGATGTAGGTTTAACTCTTGAGTTCATACTCCAAATAAATAGTGTGCAATTTAGTTTCAGCTTTGATTAAGCCTTTTTTAAATACTTGTAGCAATTGAAATAAAGATCCTGTAATTATTTAGCAGAATTGCATCTTCTGCCATCTTTGATTGCATGATTTGCTTATTTCAATTACGAATGCTTGTAACATTACAAGTCTACCCTGTAGTTTTTCCCAGTTTACAAATCTATTGTTAATATAAATCAGATGGGTCTTTGGACTGGCAAGGATTCCAGTGTAAGGTAAGAATGTAAATTGAGGGCCAGGTCTGTAATGACTGACTCAGATATTAAGAACTGCAGATGCTGGAGTCAGAGATAACAGTGTGGAGCTGGAGGAACACACCAAGCCAGCTGAAGAAGGGTCCCGATCCAAAACGTCAACTTTCCTGCTCCTCTGATGCTGCCTGGCCTGCTGTGTTCCTCCAGCTCCACTCTGTGTTATTTCTGTATTGACTGACCGATGTCCTTTTTAAACTAACACTCATTTAGCTTGTTAGATAAGAAGAACTTGAATACTACCAAATGAATCTAAACAGAGGAGGAAGGGAGTCAACAGACACTGAACATTTCATGTCATTATTTGGACCATGAAAAGAAAACAAACTTGTTTATTAATTAAATGCACCTCTTTAGGTTTTCAGAATAGCTTTCCAAAAACAATCTAGGAAACACACAACTTTATTTCCCAGAACTGTGACATACACACACATTGCTACATTCCATTATACAAATGAATGTATATACACTGGGAAAATATATACAACTTGAAACACACACTCTATAATGATCAGTATATACGCTTTATACAGTATACAGTTGTGCCATAGGGGACATCTATTGCAAAATAGACTGTGTACAGGAACCCTATTACCAAACATTAGTGATCAGTCATCATTTGTTTAGGTCATGGAAAATTATGTTTTTCTTGAGTTTCCTGACAACCAACCCCAGTCCTCCTTGATCCCTGGCTTTGTATATTTAGGGACATTAAACAATGACCATGCAAAATGAATCAAAAACACATGCTTTGGCACCCCATACAAATTCTGAATACTGAAAAGTCTTCTTTTCTCCATGAAAACCAGATTAACAGTTACAATAATTATGATTCAATGAAATGTAATTTTCAATTATACAGCTACATGGGGAAAATTCTCACTACGTAAGCTGGAAAACTGTTTCAGTAATTAGAAAAATGGCACCTTATTACATAATGACCCGACTCTTCCAATCTGGACCAAAATCCCTATTTCCTGATCCAGATTGGACAAATGTTACCTGGTTACCATCCCAGAGCTTTTGGGTTTAGCTCAGTCTTCCAATGCAGAAAATCCTGAACATGTCTCAGAATTGAGAACTCTCTCATTAGGCTCCAAACACTAGAAAGTTGCCATTTATATGTGATAATATCACTTAGTGTCTGGTCCCCAACTATCTGAAGAACTGGGCCTTCAATTAAACATACAAGGACAACCAACGCAAACAACCTTTTGTGTATACACAGATATATTGTGTATAGTATACAATGACCTTTCACACGCATCTATTTTCTATATAAAATGAATTGCCTTAATTCTTATAAGCCCATTCTTTTGTTTGTGTGCAAGATACATATAGAACACATATTTGCACCATGCTGTATATACAGTGCAGGCAAAAGCAATACTGGTGCTAAATTCTCTGTCTAATAGTCTACAACAGTAAATACAAAGTCATCCAGCCCTGTCTTAACTTTGTACCGTACTCTCAACCACCATACTACATTATTAAATCAAAACTGTAAAATAACATTTACAATGCAAGATGCTGTTAAAGGTTATTAAATATTATTTTGTCTTATTCCAGTGCTTGATAAAGATCACATTGCAGCAGTTGGCCTCAATGGCAAACTTATTGCACATACCTTTTGTTTCATGACTGCTCAGTGAGCATTTCACTCAGTAGCAAATGTTAGGATGTATATTTCCAGTTTCTCTGATTTAAATTGCACAAACTCAAATCCAGACAATATTTACCAAACCTATCATTCGGCTCAATGTTTCTTGATCTGCATTTTTTGTACCCACATTTGTAGTAATATATATTAACAATGCAACTCATAACCAGAATTTTCTATAGGTTTTGAGACGGCCAAATCACAACTTTTAAATTTCTCAATATCTGTAAGATTGCATATTAAATTTGGCATAAGGCTCATAAGATGCCAGATTCTTTGATCAATAACTTTCTTCTCACAGAAAGTACAAGACTTTCGATTTTAAATTTTTACCTAAACAAGAAAGTTAATCAAGCATTCATTGTTTTATATAGGATCATAAGGAAGTCACTATTACGTTTAGACCACGTAGATTAGTTCTTTCTGGAAACACAGGATGCTATTTACTTGTTTTCAAATGTCATTGTACTAAATTACTTTTGTAGGATAAGATTCCAATATTGTGTTATCTTTTGAAAGGGAAAGCAAACCACTAAAATGGTGGTTGCATAAGTTTTCTTCTTAAACCAGTTTGGGGCCATATCTTCCATCCTTCCCAGACAGTGAA